>NW_025969556.1:0-14617 GCF_021869965.1 Rhincodon typus | reverse complement strand
CAGACCTGCTGAGTTTCACCAGCAATTTCTGTTTCTGTTTGAGAAATGAAACAAATCTACCGTGGTTACTGAATGTTTCCCTCATTCCTAATTGTCCCATACCATCATCACCGATCGAAACTACAAAGTACAGTGATCATATTTAATTTTTAATTCTAAAATGTGTTTCTTAAAAGAGAGCTGCTGCAGCCGAGAAAGACTGTGGTAGAGACAGAGAGACCGACAGACCATCACACCTATGGATGCTTGTAGAACCTCAAACAACAGTCTTTCAAACTGGGAAGAGGCGAGTCCAAACAGACTGAGATGTAATTTCTTGATGGTTGTCCCGTAATCTCCACTGACACGGCTGTCTCGTTCAACCTAGTGTACATTTATGAATCTAATCCAGAATACATTCTGTTGTTGTTACCTTGTATCCTTTTGGACCCATCTCTAATTTCTAATCCATGTGTCTGTGCGATGTGTGACGAATTTGCCTGTGTTTACTTATTAATAAACTCAGCCTCTGCTAACTGAAGAAATCCTGACTAAATTGCTCCTTTTCAGCAAATGGCTCATGTGCTTTGGGAGAAAGACATCCACAAGTGTCCACCCAGCAGAGGGGCAGGGTGGAGAAAGAGGAGAAGGATGTCTTCCCAACCCCCCCACCCCCACCCAGGAACACAACAGTTTGGGGGTTACTCGTGTGGGACTGGAATGAATTGGGGACCCTCACCCACAGCCTGTTTGTAACAATCACCATCTGATTATTGTTAACTCACTGGGATGTTTGGCAATTTAAAATTTCATTTCTCTTCCTCCTCTTTAATTGCAGTCTCCCGTTTGGGGAAACATTGTGAGTGGAACTCGATGTTTCAGCCTCAGACGATGAAGACGCTTATTGTTCTCAGCCTGCTCCTTACAGCCACGGATGCCACTGTCTTTACAAAATGCGAAGTTGCCAATATTTTCAACGATAATGGACTCAATGGATATTTAGGATATGAACTGGGTCACTGTGAGTTTCACTGCTTCTATGTTGTAAACAAAGACAATGCATTCAAGTTTCCCCATTGGGTCTGAGACCTCTCTTTCACCTCATTGCCTTTCACGATGATGTTAATGTTAGAGAACAGGTTCCTGTCAGTGAATGAGAGAGTTAATGCACTGTGTGATGTGGGGCTGGGCTATACAGAGGCCCAAGCTACAGCACATTCACTGATGTCAGCTTGGGCAAGGAGCAAGGCAGTATTACAATGAATGTTAGGGGCATCGTGATGATAACACTGGACAAGTCTGATACCAGAGTGAAGCCTTGTTGGATTGTTGGCCTTTATTTCAAAGGGAATGGAGTATAAAAGTAGGGAAGTTTTGTTAAAACTGTATGAAGCACCGGGCAGAACACGATGTAGGTGCATTAATGCTAAAATTAATTTTAATATTCAACCAAAAAGTTGTAAAGTGGACTAAATATGGAGTTCTATACCTTCAAATTGTGAATCCACTCTCATTCCTTGCCTTTCTTTTAGCCTTACTTGTTACTTTCTCTGTTACTATGTCCATTCTCCACCTCCAACCCCTCACCCCATTGGCACAGTCTGTTCTTTCCAGTCTGGCAGTTAGACACACCATTGTTCTGCCATTCTCACATTCCGATCATTTAATCTGACCTATCAGCATCCTTTCTCCCCCAGCAAGCCACTGCACCATCATTGCATAAATGGCACCCCCCTCCACACTTTTGGTCAACTCTGATGAAGAGTCATAGAGTCGTAGATATGTACAGCACGGAAACCGATGCTCAGTGTCCCGCTCGTCCATGTAAACCAGATATCCTAATTTAATCCAGCCCCATTTTCCAGCATTTGGCCCATATGCCTCTAAACCCTTCCTATTCATATACCCATCCAGATGCCTTTTAAATGTTGTAAGTGTACTAGCCTCCACCACTTCCTCTGGTAGTTCATTTCATACATGCACCACTATGAAAAAGTTGCCACTTTGGTCCCTTTTACATCTTTCCTCTCTCAACCTAAACCTATGCCCTCTAGGTTTGGACTCCCATTGGATTTTCACTCTATCCATGCCCCTCATGATTTTATAAACCTCTATAAGGTCACCCCTCAGCCTCAGACGCTCCAGGGAAAATAGCCCCAGCCTATTCAGCCTCTCCCTGTAGCTCAAACCCTCCCTGACAAAATCCTTCTAAATCTTTCTGAATCTGATCAAGCTTCACAACATCCTTCCTATAGCAGGGAGACTAAAACTGCATGCAGTATTCCAAAAGTGGTCTCACCAATGTCCTGTATGGTTGTAAAATGACCTCCCAACCGCAAAAGTCAATGCACTGACCAATAAAGGCAAGCATACCAAATGCCTTCTCCACTATCCTGTCTGCCTGCGACTGCACTTTCAAGGAATGATGAACCTGCACCATAAGGTCCCTTTGTTTGGCAACACCCCCTAGGACCCTACCATTAAGTGTATAAGTCCTGCCCTGATTTTTTTTTACTGCAATGTTGCACTTCACATTTATCAGGATTATACTCCATCTGCATAACTCCATCTTGGCCCATCAGCCCATCTGATCAAGGTCCTGCTGTTCTTTGAGGTAACCTTCTTCGCTGTCCACTGTACCACCAATTTTTATGTCCTCTACAAATTTACTGACTATACCTCCAATATTCACATTCAAATCATTTATATAAATGACAAAAACCATGGGCCCAGCACTGATCTCTGCAACATACTGCTCATCACAGGCCTCCAGTCTGAAAGACAACTCCACTCCACAACTACCACCACCCTCTGTTTCCTACCTGCAAGCCAATTTTGTATTCAAACGCCTAGTTCTCCCTGTATTCCATGTGATCTATCCATGTTAATCAGTTTACCATGTGAAACCTTGTCAAATGCCTCACTGAAGTCTATTTAGACAACATTCCCCAAACTGCCTTCATCAATCCTCTTCCTCACTTCTTCAAAAATCTCAATCAAGTTAGTGAGACATTTTGACTTTCCCTAATCAGTCCTTGGCTTTCCAAATATATGTAAATCCTGTTCCTCAGAATCCCCTCCAATAACCTACCCACTACTGATGTCAGCCTCACTATTCTGGAGTTCCCTTGCTTTCATGTACTACCTTCCTTAAATAGCAGCACCACGTTAGCCAGCCTCCAGTCTTCCGGCACCTCACCTGTGGCTATCAATGATACAAATATATCAGCAAGGGGCCCAGCAATCACTTCCCTAGCTTCCCATAGTGTTCCAGGGTACATCTGATCAGCTCCCAGGGATTTATCCACCTTTATGCATTTTAAGGCATCCAGCACCACCTCCTTTTTAATATGGACAGTTTTCAAGATATCATTATTTATTTCGCCACGTTCTGTGTCTTCCATATGCTTCTCCACAGTAAATACTGATGCAAAACACTTGTTTAGTATCTCCCCCATCTCCTGCGGTTTCACACAGAGGTGACCTTGTTGATCTTTAAGGGGCCCTATTCTCTCCCTCGTTACCCTTTTGTTCTTAATGCATTTGTAGAATCCCTTTGGATTCTCCTTAGCCCTATTTGCCAAAGCTATCTCATGCCCTGTTTTTGCCCTCCTCATTGCCCTCTTCAGTATCCTCCTATTCCCATTATACTCCTTTATGGATTCACTCGATCCCTGCTGTCTATACCTGACATATGCTTCCTTCTTTTCCTTGATGACAGCATCAATTTCTCTGGTCATCCAACATTCCCTACACTTACCAGCCCCTTCACTCTAACAGGAAGAGTCGGCCCCTGGATTCTCAGGCTTCCCACTTTCCAGCCATTCCTTTACCTGTGAATATTCATCTCCCCCATCATAATCAAGCTCCTCCAACCATTAAGGGGAGGTGATGGCTAGTGGTATTATCGCCTGGACTGTTAATCCAGTTTAATTGATCAGTCCTTCTCTGTTCCCTGCTTTCCTCCTGCCTGCCTTGACTATTTGACCTGCTCCTTTTTCCAACTGCATGAGTTTCATACTGATCCCTTTTCTCTCTATCTCTCTGAGTTCCCATCCCTACTCCCCCAACCACTTTAAAATCCTCCTGAGCAACTGTAGCAAATCTTTCTGCCAGCATATTAGTCCTCTTCCAATGTAGGTGCAAACTGCCCTTCTTATAAAGTTCACTTCTACCCCAGAAGAGATCCCAATGATGCATAAATATGTATACTTCTCCTTTGCACCAGTTCCTCAGCCATGCATTCAACTGCTCTAATCTCCTATTCCTACCTTAACTAGCTCGTGGCACTGGGAGTATTCCAAATATTATTCCCCTCGAGGACCTCCTTTTAACCTCCTGCCTAATTTGCTATATTCTCTCCTCAGAACCTCGTCTGTTCTCTTCCTATGCCTTTGCCTCCAATGTGTACAGCGACCTCCTGCTGGTCATTCTCCCTTTTGAGAATATTCAGCACCTTCTTTGAGACATCCCTAACCCTGGCACCCGGGAAGCTACATACCATTCTGATGTATCATTGCTGGCTGCAGAAACATCTGTCTGTTCCCCTGATTAGAGGGTCCCGTAACACAATTGATCTCTTCAATCCTTGCACACCCTTTGTCAAAGTAGATGCAGTCTCAGAAACCTGGCTCTCAGTGCTATATGCTGCCAAGAGTGCATCACTCCCGACATTTTCTGAAGCAGCATACCTGTTTGAGATGGGGACAGGCCATAGGAGACTCCTGCATGATCCGCCTACCTCTCCCACCTTTCCCTGAAGTAACCCATCTACCCAGCTGTATTTGTGGTGTTTCTGCATTCCTGAAACTATATCCCAAGCCCGGCTCCTGTAAATTCCTTATTGTCTCTAACTGTCACTCAACCAATCGATGCAATCTGATAGGATTTGCAACAAAACACACTTCCTGCAGACATAATCATCTGTAACATGGATACTCTCCCTACTCTCCCACACCCGACAGGAAAAGCACATCACTCTACTAAAGGCTACCTTTGCACCAAACCAATCTACAGACCCAGAAAACAGCACAGTCTTACTGCTCTAAAAACACTGTGCTAAGATAACTTAATATCTCTGTTTTAAAGTTTTAAGAATTGTTTAATCTAGAGGCTGATGGCAATAAAACATATTTTAAAAATTACCCTAGTCACCATTATAGATTTACAAAAAACAGAGTATGGTTGGACTAAACAAACCACTTAGCTGTTCCCCTGCTGTGAGGAGATCCTGATAAGGAGGTCTCCAAGGTCAGCTGTGAATTTCACTGTTTATTTATTTTTGTTAGGTCCAACTCCATGGCCAGAGCTACTTGATGCAGTTAGCTGTGAAAGTGCCCTGCCTGGTCAGTCAGCTCTGCAGGTTCACTGCTCCTTTCTTTCACCTCTCATGTGGTACCTGCTTCCCCCGCTTGTTCTAAAGTACCTTGTTTTGCCCTTCTACCAAATTTCCAAAACAATGCAGCAGCTTGTGAAACAGTTATTATTGCTCCAAAAAATTGAGGAAGTAAGTTCCAATACTGAAAAAAAACCTCAATAAAGGATTGGCTGTTACAGCCCCAATTTTCACCCATCCTCCATTTTTGATTACCCAGAATCCTTACTCATCTAGACTCCAAATCGTGAGCTTGCTCTCACTTCAGGGAACAAAGATAGGAGTTTCTGGAAAAGCTCAGCAGGTCTGGCAGCATCTGTGAAGAAAAAAATCAGAGTTAACATTTCGGGTCTGGTCACTCTTCCTCAGAACTGACCCTTCCCTCCACAGATGTTGCCTCACCTGCTGAGATTTCCAGCATTTTTTGTCTTCAGCACTGGGCAGAACAGTCTGGAATACTGTGAACAGATTTAGAAACTTGAAACAAGGAAACATGGAAGCACAGAAAATAGGAGCAGGAGTAGGCCATTTGGCCCTTCAAAACTGCTCTGCCATTCATAGAACATGGTTGATCATCCAACTCAACAGCTGGTTGCTGTTTTTTTCTTATGGTCTTTAATGTCTTTAGTCCCAAGTGTTATATCCAACTCCCTCTTGAAAACATTCAATGTTTTGGCCTTGACCATTGTCTGTGGCAGAGAATTACACAGGATCACCATAGGAGAAGACACTTCTCCTCATCTCAGTCCTAACTAATCTACCCTGTATCCTTTGACTGTGACCCCTATTCTGGGTACTTTGTCCTCAGGAATATCCTTCCTGCATTTACCCTATCTAGTCTTGTTCGAATTTTATAGGTTTCTATGAGAGTCCCCCTCATGCAGTTAAACTCCAGCGGATGCAATCCGAACCAATTCATCTTCTCCACATATGAAAATCCCACCACCTCAAAAATCCATCGAGTAAACCTTCACTGCACTCCCTCCGTTGAATGAACATCATTCCTCAGATAAGGAGACCAAAACTGCACACGATATTCCAGGTGTGCTCTTACCAAGGTCCTGTATAATTGCAACAAGACATCCCTGTTCCTGTACTCAAACCCGCTCTCTATGAAGGACAACATACCATTTGCCTTCTTCACTGGCTGCTAAATTTGCATGCTTACTTTCAGTGACGAGTGTACAAGGACACCCAGGTCTTGTTGCATATTTGCCTTTTTCAATTTATAGCCTTTCAGACAACAATTTCTTTTTTGTGGTAACCAAAATGTAATAAACTCACATGTATTTACAATGTTTTTCATCTGCCAAGCATTTGCCCACTCTCTCAGCCTGTCCAAATCACACTGAAGCATCTCTCCACCCTCCTCACTGCTCACCCTCCCACCCAGCTTTGCATGATCTGCAAGTTCAGAGAGGTAACATTAAGTCCCCTATCCAAACAGTAAATATATATTGTGAACAGCTGGGGTCCCAGCACCGATCCTTGTGGTGCTATACTTGTCACCGCTTGCTGTTCAGAAAAACCCTCATTTATTCCAAATCTTTGCTTCCTGTCTGCCAACCAGTTCCCTATCCATCTAAATATACTGCCCTAAATCCCATGTGCTTTCATTGTCCCTTTTACAGGCAGAATTAAACAGAAGCAGATGATCTGATTGGCGATTTGTTGCAGAGCACTGAGGGGGAGGGAGATGTGATGTCCTCATGCATGTCTCACAGAAAGCTGCAGGTACAGCAAGTGATCAGGAAAGCTGACAATGTTGCAGTTTATGGGGAGGGGAATTGAATGTAAGAGTAGGAAGGTTATCCTTCAGTTACACAGGGTACAGGGACCCCATCCAGAGTACTTTCTGTGCACAATACAGGTCACCGTACTTAGTGAGGGATGTTCACATTTTGGAAGCAGATCAGAGAAGGCTCACTGGAAAAATCGTTGGGCTCCCTGGACCCTTGATTCCCAAGGGGATGAAAGATTATCAGGGAGATGCAGGAGTTGAGGTTAAAATCAGATCAGCCATGATCTTATTGAATGGTGGAGCAGGCTCGAAGGGCCGAGTGGCCTACTCTTTAATTCCTTGTTTGTTTGCTCGAGTGAAGGATGGAAAGCTGTGACAGAATGCATCTTTCCTCAGCACTGCTCAAGTTCCTTATTCCCAAATCACTGTTAGAATTAAAATGAGAGGAGTCAGTCCCAGCAGCCTCTGTGCCCTCGCTTTGCATTGTGTCATCATCTGCCATTCAGGATCTCGGTGCTAATCTGGTAAACGTCGTGTACCTTTGTTTGTTTCCCAGCTTGAGGTTAATTAACTTTGTGGAACAGATAGCCACAGGCGTGATTCTGTATGAAAGAACATTATAGATAACAGGTGGTCCTTGTGATCTCCTCGACTGGTTTGGATCAGCTGAGGGGACCCAGAAACGTTCTTTCTGAGTATTGTTCCCCTCATTGTCTCTGGCTGACCACCTCTCCACAGAGAAGCCTGTGGTAGTCATGGCTGTGATGGGGGATAGATTTTGGGGTGGGGTTCAGGGGAAGGAGTGACAATTGGCGACAGTTACTCAATGTGGAGGTTTTAATAGATTCTCCTTCTGAACCAAAATCGCCTACCGCAGAGGTCACATGACTATGGTAAGTCACAGCATCCATTATCCTTACAAATACATTTCTCCAAATAATATTGATCCAGTCATCCTGGTTTCAGACAGAGATGTTTGTTCCTGCCATTCATCTTCTGTGGTCATACGTCCCTCAAACAAGTGATGGACAGTCAGAATGAGGATATCTACCAGGTTACAGAAAGGCAAACTTTACTCAGAGATAGTAAGAACTGCCAATGCTGGAGTCAGAGATAACACAGTGTGGAGCTGGAGGAACACAGCAGGCCAGGCAGCATCAGAGGAGCAGGAAAGCTGACGTTTTGGGTCAGGACCCTTCATTGGACAGTTCTTCAGAACTTTACTGTAGTGCTTTCCATTCCGTGGGGTGTAGTGTGAACCACATTTCTGTTTGCCACATGCTCTGACCAACAGCTTCTGGTGTTCGTTTTAATTCTAGGGATGTGCGCAGCCTACTTCGCAAGTCGTTACGACTCAAGTAAATTATCTCGTGGCAAAAGACCAGATGGAGCACCTGCAGTATCATCATTTGGAATCTTTCAAATCAGTAGTGCGTGGTGTCATGATGTGAATTACCCAGGCACTCCAAATATGTGTCATATAACATGTGAAGGTAGGTAAAGCTGCCCGAGGTGAATCTCAGTCTAATTTTTTCTGTCATTTTTGTGCCACTGTTACGAACATTTCTGACATTTTTATTATTACTTGTGAACTGGGTACTTAAATAGAAGTAAATATGTTTCGGTTTACAGTTTTTTTGTTTCAAAGGTCAGAAAGTCATTTTTGACACTGGATTCGAAGAAAGTGTTTAGAGAAGTCATGTAATCTCAGCTCAATGCCCAGCAAGTTACATGGGGTCATCATTGCTGAAGGCGTTTGCTGCCATACATTTCACAACCAGCAGAGGGAGACAGAATCAGAATGAGAGTTTAATTTCTCGTCACTTCAGAGCCACCAGCCAATGAATGGAGATGGAAGAGACCCAGTACAGCAGAGGTGCTGGCATTAGCAGCCTATTATCATGGGTTGAGAACCACGCCTCTAGGAATTCCCGTGTGTGTCTATGTTTGGCTTGGGCTACTTAGGTTAAGTTGTCCCAATTAAACTGATGACCTTCACTGTCCGAATATACTGATATGAAGGAAAGTTTGTCGTGCCGTTTTGCTGTTAGCTGATGTTCATGTATTCTGATAGTTAGTTTCCTTCCTGTCTGTCTGATGTAATGTTTGTGGCAGCTGTTGCGTGGTATTTTGTAAACCACGTTGGTTCTGCATGTTGCGGGAATGGGGTCTTTAATCCTTGTAAGCGTTTGCCGTAGAGCGGCTGTGGGCTTGTGGGCACCATGATTCTTAATGGTCTTGGGAGTCTCATTGTCAGTTCTGATATGTTCTTGATGTAGGGCAGTGTGGCCAGTGTGTTAGGGAGTACTGTGTCCTCTTGTTGTTGTTTATTTAGTAGGCACCTGTGGATGAAGTTGCAGGGATAAACGTTCATAGCAAAGAATTTGTATCGGTGCTCTTCCTCTTTCCAGCGTAGTTCTGACATGTGCTGCAGGTGCCTACAAAACAGACAACAACAGGAGGACACAGTATGCTCTAACACACTGGCCACACTGCCGTACATCAGGAACATATTGGAACTGACAACAAAGACTCCTAAGACCACTAGGAATCATGGTGGCCCACAAGCCCACAGCCACTCTATGACAAACACTTGCGGGGGGGGCACGGTGGCTCAACGATTAGCACTGCTGCCTCAAAGCACCAGGAACCCAGGTTCAATTCCAGCCTTGGGCGACTGTCTGTGTGGAGTTTGCACATTCTCCCCATGTCTGCTTGGGTTCCCTCCGGGTGCTCCGGTTTCCTCCCATAGTCCAAAAATGTGCAGGCTAGGTGGATTGGCCATGAAAAATTGCACATAGTGTTCAGGGATGTGTAAGTTAGGTGGGTTATAGGCGGATGGGTCTGGGTGGGATGCTCTCAGGGTCAGTGTGGATTTGTTGGGCTGAAGGGCCTGGTTCCACACTGTAGGGATTCTATGATTCTAACTTACAAGGATTAAAGACCCCCATTCCCACAACATGCAGAACCAACGTAGATTACAAAATACCATACGACTGCCACAAGCATTACATTGGGCTGACAGGAAGGAAACTAACCATCAGAATACACGAACATCAGCTAGCAGCAAAACGGCACAATGAACTCTCCTTAATATCATACACTCAGACAATGAAGGCCATCAGTTTAACTGGGACAACATAACAAAAGCAGCCCAAGCCAAAAATAGACATGCACAGGAATTCCTAGAGGTGTGGTTCACAACCCATAATACAACCAACAAACATATATAAATTGGACCCCATATACAAACCAGTACAGAACAAAACTGGAAATGACACTGCTCACCAGAACAGACTGGACAATATAAATTCCAAGTGGAGCAGAACAACATCGCTTCATTGGAGGTCTCACTGATGATGTTACCTTGCATGGTAACGAAACGTCTGAACGAAAACAAGCCAGCTTGGTGAGCAAGTCAAAAATCTCACTGCATTGTAACTTTAGTCCCACTTCTCCATGCATCACAACATTAAAACAATTATCATTCCTGGGTACTGACATCACCAATTAAGTGTCTTATTTATGTTAGACTTTAGATAAACATAGCTACAAACTTGGCTTTCTCTCCACTCATGCTGCCAGACTGGATGAGTTACTCCAGTACTTTCTGTTTTTGTTTAAGAGCTTATCACCAAGCTGTCACTTCGATGAAGACTTGTTTCAAAAAAATAAAATCCACAGTGGTCTTTCAATAACCTCTGTCAACAAAAGCCGTCCAGGTATTTCCACAAAACTTCAAATAAATGTATATTTTGCTGACGTTTTTTCAGGCGTCCAAGTGATATTAAACATGCAAGCTATTTGTGACATCTCTTGAACAGTTCAGTGTGAACTAATTGGAATAGTAAATGGCTCAGTGTGGGAATTCTCTCTGTTTTCTTCTCACTGACCCTTCCATCCTCTACTGTCCTGACTGCCTGACGTATCTGCATTTGCTATCTTCCTCCAGACCGTGATATTGTTTCCACGTATGGAGATAACACAGCCATTTTGTTTGGACTTGTTTGGTGATCTGGGGTGCCAGTTAATTTTCTTTGCTAACACTTGAGACAACCTCATTTGGGTAACAGAACCATACTTCCGCTGGTCCTTTAGAATCAGAATTAGGGGTTTTATTGTCACGTGTACTCAAGTACACAACTACAGGTATACAATGAAAAGATTACAAAGTCGCCTCTCATGGTGCCATCTTAGGTACAAAGTACCTACGGACAAATCTTAGATACAGAGAAAGGAATAAAGAAGAAAAAAGTTGCATTATTTAGTGATTCATAGTATAAGTTAGAAATAAGACATAATTAAAAGGATAAGCATTGAAGTCAGATAAACACGTTACAGATAAACATTACATTGCAGTAGACTATAGCAGGGTCTTGCATGTGATCTGATTGGCCTTGTTAGCCGCTGAGCATCCTCACTCCACTCCATTCCAACCATCGTCCCAGCTCCGCATCATTCCTCCAACCCTATGCATGCCGGCTCTCAGTTGCTCCAAGGGAAGTCTTCTTACCCAAAAAAAAGCACTTTAAAATCTCAGAAAAAAAGAAAGAGAGAAGGAATAAAAGAAAAATGCAGACAGAAGAAAAAGAACAATACAGCACAGGAACAGGCCCTTCAGCCCTCCAAGCCTACGCTGACATTTTGCCCTTCCAGTCGAAAGGATGGATGAGCCTCGGGCTGTGGAACCCGAATGTTCCTACTCTGCCACTGCCATCTTCTCTGCATGGTTCACATTGTAAAGGCAATCACAATAACACCTAATCCCAGTTTGAAATGTTTAGGATTAGCCACGATTATCAGACCACTGTTTCATAATTATCCATTATTCTCTGCAAGTTCTTGAGCTCCCTCTCAGACTTGACTGAGCTCCTGGTGGAACATGGGTACATAGCTGAACACGGAAGACTTGTCCTTCAGCCGAAGAAACATTTCTTTCTTTAGATTTAGCGGCCGTAGGAACAGAAGAAGGCCATTCAGCCCCTCTTGTCTGATCCAGCATTCAATGAGATCATGACTGCTCTCTGCCCTAACTGCATGAGCTTGCCTTTAGGCCTTATCCCGTAATATGTTTGCTCAACGGAAATTTGTCTATCTGACAAGACATGTACCCAGCAGTCTCTTCAGAGTTGTGGCACTTGTAGCCATCAAACTTTTGTACAGTCTACACAAGACTGAAAGTCTTATACTGTTCTGAACATTTCAGTTGACAAATTAGGAAAAATAGCCAGCTGGCCATTCTATCCACATCTTGTATTCTTGTCATCAAATGGCACACAAACTTATGCCTCCTCACAATTTAGTGCTGCTGGGATTGATGAGGTGGTCAGCACAGCTTTCAAATTGTTAAAGAGCCCCTGACATTTTGTTTTATTCAAATTAGTCATCAGACATCCACAGGTTCAGGTGCTGTCCCTGTTCTCTCCAGCTAGAAATATTTTAAACTGGTTGCTGCAGGACATGACTTAATTAATAAGCCTTTAAAACGAGTACAGTTATATACCAACAGTTCATAACTGGCTTATCTAGAATTGTCAAACCATCAAAATTTACAGTGCAAACTGTGGCCAATTGGCCCATTGTCTCTGTACTGGCTCCTGAAGGCGTTACTCAGCTAGCCCCACTCTGCAGCCCTATCTCTGTAACCCTTTAAATTCATCGCTTTCAAATCTATATCCAGCTCTTGTTTGAAACCTCCCATGGAATCCACCTCCTCCTTTTCCCAGGCAGCGCATTCCAAATCGTAACAACTCTTGGAGAGGCGACATAGCGTCATAGAGACATACAGCATGGAAACAGACCTTTTAGCCCAAGTCACCAATGCTGACCAGATATCTTAAATTAATCTAGTCCCATTTGCCAGCATTTGGCTCATATCCCTCTAAACCCTTGGTATTCATATCCCCATCCAGATGCCTTTTAAATGCTGTAATTGTACCAGCCTTCACCACTTCCTCAGGCAGCTCATTTCATACATATACAAAACCCTCTGTGTGAAAAAGTTGCCCCATAGGTCCTTTTAAAATCTTTCCCATCTCACCTTAACCCTATGCCCTCTAGTTTTGGACTCTCCCACACCAGGGATAAGACCTTATCTGTTCACTGTGTCCATGCCCCTCCTGATTCCATAAGCCTCAATAAAGTCACCTCTCAGCCTCCAACGCTCCAGGGAAAATAGCTCCAGTCTATTTCAACCTCTCCCTGTGGCTCAAACTGTCTAAGCACAGCAACATCCTTTTACATCTTTTCGCACCCTTTTCAAGTTACACAACTTCTTTCCAAAAGCAGGCAAACCAGACATTGTTTAAATGACTATTGCACTACTGTGCTCAGTTCTGGTCTCCTGACTGTAAGAAAGATATTGTTAAACTTGAAAGGGTTCAGAAAAGATTGATCAGAATGGTGCTGGAGTTGGAGGGTTTGAGTTATATGGAGAGGTTGAATAGGCTGGCGCAATTGCCCCTGGAGCATCAGAGGCTGAGGGTGACCTTATAGAGGTTTATAAAATCTTGAGGGGCATGGATAGGGTGATTAGCCAAGGTCTTCATCTCAGTATAGGGGAGTCCAACACTAGAGAGCATTGATTTAAGGTGACAGGCGAACGATATAAAAGGAACCTAAAGTGCAACTCTTTGTTGAGAAAGTGGTGGAGGTGGGTACAATGACAACATTTAAAAGCCATCTGAATGGGTACATGAATAGAAAGGGTTCGGAGGGATACGGGCCAAATGCTGGCAAATGGGACTAGATTAATTTAGGATACCTGGTTGGTGTGGGCGAGTTGTACCGAAAGATCTGTTTCCATGATGTACAACTCTATATGTTAACTTTATGGGTCTATTTGGCCTCTTTTTATAACTCAGCCCCTCTTTTTCTGGCAACATCTTGGTAAATCTCCTCTCAACACCCTCCAGCTAAATATTGTCCTTCCTATAATGGGCTGACCAGAACTGGACACAGTACTCCAGAAGAAGCCTCACCAACGTTCCAACTCCTATATTCAAGGATCTGAGCAATGAAGGCAAGCCTGCTAATTGCCTACTTAACCACCTTACCCAAATGTGAAGCAAACTTCAAAGAATTACATAACTGAAAGCCTCAGTCTCTCTCTTCTGTAACATTGCTCAAGGTGCTGCTTTTATTTGTGTAAGTCTTGTCTTTGTATGTTTTGCCAAATGTAATACCCTGCATTTATCCAAATTAAACTCCATCTGCCACTCTTCAGACCATTGACCCACTTGACTAAGTTCTCTGAGTAATCCTAGATGACATTCTTCAATGTCCACTATGCCAACAATTTTGGTGTCATCCGCAAACTTATTAACCGTGCTTACTATATTCTCATCTAAGTCATTTATGTCAATGACAAACAAAAGTGGTCCGAGCACGTTCCCTATGGAACAGTGCTGGTCACAGACCTCCAGTTCGAAAAACAACCCTCCACTATCACAGATAGTAGGAACTGCAGATGCTGGAGAATCCAAGACAACAAGGTGCAGGGCTGGATGAACACAGCAGGCCAA
>NW_025969555.1:0-14620 GCF_021869965.1 Rhincodon typus | reverse complement strand
GCGGTCCCCAAGCCTCCGCTTGGTTTACACTCTCCATGACTCCCTTGTTCCCTCCACACTCCCCACCAGCCCCACCACCCCTGGCTCTTTTCCCTGCAACCGCAGGAAGTGCTACACCTGCCCCTACACTTCCCCCCTCACCCCCATCCCAGGCCCTAAGAAGACCTTCCACATCAAACAGATGTTCACCTGCACATCTGCTAATGTGGTATACTGTATCCACTGTTCCAGATGTAGCCTCCTCTACATCGGGGAAACCAAGCGGAGGCTTGGGGATCGCTTTGCGGAACACCTACACTCGGTTCGCACCAAGCGACTGCACCTCCCAGTCGCGAACTATTTCAACTCCCCCTCCCACTCCTTGGACGACATGTCCATCCTGGACCTCCTGCAGTGCCACAATGATGCCACCCGAAGGTTGCAGGAACAGCATCTCATATTTCGCTTGGGAGCCTTGCAGTCCAATGGTATCAACGTGGACTTCACAAGCTTCAAAATCTCCCTTCCCCCGACCGCATGCCAAAACCAGCCCAGCTCGTACCCGCCTCCCTAACCTGTCCTCCCACCTATCCACTCCTCCCACCTCAAGCCCCACCCCCATCTCCTACCTACTAGCCTCATCCCGCCTCCGTGACCTGTCCGTCCTCCCTGGACCAACCTATCCCCTCCCTAACTCCCCACCTACACTCACCTTTACTGGCTCCAACCCTGCCTCCTTGATCTGTCTATCTCCTCTCCCCCTATCTTCTCCTTTATCCATCTTCTATCCGCCTCCCCCTTCCTCCCTATTTATTTCAGAATCCCCTTCCCCTCCCCCATTTCTGAAGAAGGGTCTAGACCCGAAACGTCAGCTTTCCTGCTTCTCTGATGCTGGTTGGCCTGCTGTGTTCTCCAGCTGTACACCTTGTTAAATCAAATCACTTGCCTGCATTTGGCCCATATCCCTCTAAACCTGTCCTTTCCGTGTACTTGTCCAAATGTTTTTAAATGTTGTTATTGTACCCACTTCCACCATATCCTCTGGCAGCTTATTCCACACACGCACCACCCTCTGTGTGAAAAAGTTGCATCTTAGGTCCCTTTTAAATCTTTCCACTCTTACCTTAAACCTTTGCCCTCTAGCTTTGGACTCCTCTACCTTGGGGAAAAGACCTTTGCTATTCACCTTATCTATGCCCCTTATTTTACAAACCTCTATAAGGTCACCCCTCAGCCTCCTACGCTCCAAGGAATAAAAGTCCGAGCTAATCCAACCTCTCCTTATAACTCAAACTTTTCAGTCTCAGTAACACTCTTGTAAGTCTTTTAGGCACCTTTTGCAATTTACTAACATCCTCCCTATAGCAGGGCAACCAGAAATGTATGCAGTATTCCAAACGTGGCTTTAACAAATCTTGTACAGAGTTAAACTGAGTATTCTAAAAGTGGCCTCAGCAATGTTCTATACAGCTACGGCATGATGTCTCAAGTCTTAGACTCAGTGCTCTGACTGATGAAGGCAAGTGTGCTAAACCCCATCTTCACCACCCTGTCTACCTGTCAACCCTAGGTCTCTCTGTTTGACAACACTCCCCAGGGCCCTACCATTAACTGTATAAGTCCTGCCCTGGTTTGTCTTACCAAAATGTAGCACCTCGCATTTATCTGAATTAAACTCCATCTGCCATTCCTCGGTCCACTGGCCCAGTTGAACAAAATCACATTGTATTCTTAGATAACTTTCAATGTCCACTATACCAACAATGTTGGTGTCATCTACAAACTTATTAGCCATACCTCCTATGTTCTCATCCAGATCGTTTATATAAATGACAAACAGTAGTGGACCAAGCACCAATATATTGATTAGGAAAGTTTTCCTGAACACACTTGACAAATTTCTCCCTATCCAAGCCTCTAACACTATAGCATTTTCTGACTGAATTTGGAATTTATAAAACCCCTATTATTACAGCCCTGTTGTTCTTAGAGCTATCTGCAATCTCCCTACATATTTGCTCCTTAATTTCCAACTGATTACCAGGAGGCCTATAGTACAATCCCATCCAAGTGATCACCCCCTTCTTATTTCTCAGTGCCACCCATATACATTCACTGGACAAACTGTCCATCTAAGTATGTACTGGTGGAATGGAAAGTAAGTAAAGTATGTTCATTAAAAATGTGAAAATGTAATTTACAATTGAATACCATAAAATCTTGAGGAATTATGGCCCGATTTTGATCAAATTTATTTCTCAGTTCTGCTCCTCTCAAGTCAAACAAAATACTTGGAATATTCTTGTTAGTTCTGTTTCAACATCTTTTAAAAAAATGAAGGGCTCTTGTGGCACAATATTTGCTCTCACAGGATGTAGGTGTCACTGTGCAGTCCTCTAGTTGCCCAGAGGGCAGTCAAAAGGCAATCATACTGCTGTGGGTTTGGAGCCACATGTCAGCCAGACCAGGTTAAGGACAGCAGTTTTCTTCACTAAAGAGAAAGAAGAAATTGCTGCATGGTCATTACTAGACTTTTCAATTCCAGATTTTTATTCAAATTTAACCATAGAAGAATTTTACCCCACATCCCCAGGTTACTGGGTATCTAGCAATAATGCCACTAGGCTGTTTTCCCCTCTCCTACTGCATAAGTCAGTAAAGACGTTTATTCAAATCTCACTTGTCATAGAGCTGTATTATAACATGTCTGAATAGGTTGATTAAAACACATATCTTTAAAAAATGCAAATGCTTGAGGGAAAAGAAAAGTGCAGTTCATGTTCCATCATGGCAATTGAGCAATTTGAGGAAAATGTTTCTGGCCATTCTGCTTTGAGGTTTTACTTTGCAGTAAGTCTGCAACATGCCACAAGAAGAACGGCAGATTGTGGTAACGATTCCATATAGGAGATGTAACAGGAAACACTCCAGACACTGTGTAATTGTGATCTCACATTGTATAACTACAAACAGAGTTATAAGGTTTTGCCGCAAACAAACTTCCATACGTGGCAAGGATGGAAATATTCTGTCCATGCAAATGGACGTTTACAAATTAAGCTATGGAATTCACATGTAAATGTAAATCAATGTTATTGTTAATTTATTCATGTGCTAATTTGTTGCTGATTATTCATAGATTTTGATATTCTGCTTGAGGCTGTATTTGTCCCAATGAAGCAACAGAACTAAAACATTCCTTTTGAACGTACAGGGCCATGAATTTCAAACATGACAGACCAGCAGGTGAGAAATACAAATTATTTGACTGAATTGCCTGGAATTTCTGGAAAATGTTATTCATAATCATAGTTTAAATATCCTTGATCTGGAGACTGAAGTGGATCTTGGAGCGAATTTCCTCCAGGAAAAAAAAAGCTTTATTCGAAGGAAAATTAACTAGCTAAAGATGACAGGAGGTCACAGCAATTTTAACTGCTGGCCCACTTTCTGGCTAGTATGAGGGATGGTGGGGAGAGACGATAAGAACATATGAACAAGGAGCAGGGGGAGGCAATTCAACACCTTGGAGCCTGCTCCATCATTTAATACGATCATGGCTGATCCCATCTCAGCCTCAAGTCCACTCACCTACCCGCTCTCCGTAGCCCTTCAACACATTAGGAATTAAAAATCTATCCAATTCCTCCTTAAACTTATTCAGTATTCCAGAACCCACCAGAGTCTAGGGTAATGAATTCCACAGATTCATGACCTAATGATGGTGCAGAATAGTTGCAGTGTGGAAGGATCAGATTATTCTTGGCTGGGTACATGGGACGGGGCATCAATACAAAGGAGAATCTTGTGCAAGGGATACAACAACTATCTCTGTCTCGTACCATAATGTGTTTTGACTTAGCTGGAGGGTTTTATTATTCTTGCTGATGGGATGCTGATGTTTTTCAGCCTGTTGAGAAATGTCATGTCCCAGTCTAACAATTTCATGAGGCAACCATCTGCAGGTGGTTAATATCAAGGATAACAGGAAAATGCTGTGCTCTAGGAGCTTTCTGGTGGTGCAGTGGTAATGTTTGTACTCCTAGCCTGCAAGACCCATGGTTCAAATTCCACTTGCACCAGATGTGTGTAATATCATCTCTGAGCAGGTTGATTAGGAAAAATAGATTAATTTTTTAAAAAAAATGATGAGTTCTAAGTATGCAGCCAACTATTTTTTCCCCAGTACCCACACAATTTTCACTAACTGGGTCAGGTTAAAAACAGTTTTGATGCATGTGCTACTACTTTAACAAATTGAACCACTCTCAAAATAGCAGTAAAGTACTATTGAAGCAGATTGTTTACCTATCAGTTGACTGTCTTCGTTCTTTAAATACTAGGAGTAGAACTTAGTTTAATAGATTCTACAAAGAAAAACTGCTCAGCATGCATGTGAAAATGTACATTTTTCAATTAATAATGTCATAATAATGCAGATCAGTAGAGTTATAAATGGTTTCACTGCCTGTGGAGAATTGAACAGGTCCCATGGATTGTGCCATATTGCATTAGTTCATTTTAACCTGAAGCTAAATTAAAACTAACTTGACATTAACTCAATCAAAGCTTGCTTGAGTTACTAAAACTAACAAAACAAAACAACAAAAAAATTAATTGTCAAATTCTTTGATCAGTTTTTAAGGCTCAATTTTAATGTAAGAAAGTAAGTTATGTGAAGGGAATGCTGGGTTTACACACAGAAGCCAATAAAGTATCTGGAAATTTGTTGGTTCCCATATTAATATTCACTTATTGAAGACATTGTTGGTAACTTGAAGCAGTGGTTCAGTGTTTTTTTTAATGTCTTGGATACCACTTCTGAAATGCAACAACTACTTGTATTTATATAGCACCTTAACTGTAATGACATGTCCCAAGGTACCTCACAGGAGCATTTATGAAAGAAAATATGACATCTAGCCGCAAAAAGAGATGTTAAGACAGATGACTAAAAGTTAGGTCAAGGAGGACGGTTTTGAGAAACATCCTAAGAAGCAAAGAGAAGGCAAGAGGTGGAGAGAAACATTGTGGTATTTGAAGCATTTGAAGGACATGCTCATGATATCATCACAATGTCATAGAATGGAACTTGATGATATAAAGGTTTCAGCCTCCATCTTACTGAGTCCTATTGCAGCATGACATGCTGGGGTGAGTATGCTACAGTTATAACTGAATTGCTTAGTTTAAGCCCAGACACACCTGTGATTATAATTTATGTAGATACCAAAAGTCAAAATAAAATTCTATTGAATTCTTCAATATTACATCTCATTCTTATTTTAGGAGAGCTAACATAACTATCACCTCACCACAAATACCCTGCTAAAGGTAAAAAGCCCATCAGTGCAGCTAAATGAGATTGTGAGATAGAACATTGTGGCTGTTTATGAAGAAATTACTCCCAGATCCCAATTATCAGTGGTAGAGAGGGAATTTCAGAGCTCAGGGCTTAGGAAACTGAAGGTATGACAGGGGAGAACCAAGGTTATGTAGGAATTTCAAAACAAGGATGAACGTTTGAAAATTAGATGTTGCTTGATTGTGAGCAAAATCAGCACAAGGATGATTGCGGATAGGAACTTGCGGGAGTAAGACATAGGCAGCAGAGTTTAGGATAGCAACAAAGCTACAGGGAGTTTAGAATGTGGGACACCAGTCAGGAGTGGTTTGGGATAATTAATTTTACGGGTAACAATGATATGAATGATGCTTGACAGCAGTTTAATTGAGAAAAGGAAAATGTCAGCTGAATTACTTAGATGTGAGGTCAGAAGCTCATCTCAAGATCAAATGTGGCATCAATGTTGTGAACTGACTTAATCTCAGACTGTTGCTAGGGGAAGGGATGGATTGAGCAGATTGGGACGGATTTTAGAGTGGCAACCAAAAACAATGGTTTCCATTGTCCCAACATTTAATTGGAGGAAATTTCTGTCATTCAGGATTGGATCTCGGATACACAATTTGACACTTTAATAACAGTGAAGAAGTCATGAGAGTTGGTGGTGAGCTGGAGATGCATTTTCAAACGAGTGAAATCTAATGCAGTGTCAGTGATGTTGCTGTACGTAGAGGAGAAATAGAAAGTACCAAAGATTGATCCTTAGGTGACACCAGTGGTCATGACATGAGAGCAGGAGGAGAAGACATTGGAAGTGATACTCTGACTGTGATTAGATGGATAGTAATGAAAACACATGGGAGCAGGTGGACAACAGTGGACAGGCCTAGGAAAAGACAAGTGTGATCAACTATGCCACAGGTTGAGAAGGACAACGGAATAAGTTTACCTCCTCTGAAACTGACAGCAATTTCCAGAGTCTGCATTCTCAACACAGAAATCCAAAAACTGTTGCTGGTGATTGTATGCGTTTCCATAGAAGGTTACTGAAGTAAACCCAGCTGGCAATCAATTAGAAGTTACTGATTTCCTGCATTATTAGCTTAGCTTAAAACTCTTGTAAAAATGAAACCTCTTTGAATAAGGTATAATGTTTTTAATATTGTGCTGTATTCATAAATTATGTTCAGCAACTTCACTAGCTTTGAATAACCGATATACCAAAATAGAATAAATTTCTATGTTAATTTCAAAAAAGTTTGATATTTTAGCTTCTACCTTGTTTCCATTTGTATATCCCATTTATTTTCATCTCGAAAATTTAATTATAAATGAGGGATAAACAATGCAGTGTCCTGTTTGGGTTTGCTGCCTATGTGAATATTTCGCTCTAATTGACTGCTTACCTGCTTGATGACATCATTGTTGCTGGACTATTAGAAATTCCTTTGACTGGGTGCCAGACTCAAGACAAAATTGAGAAAGAAGTGTTTCAGGCTACAAAGATTGCTAGACCTTTGTGGGAAACTTTCTTTGAGGTCAGCAGCAAGTACTGTCACTTCTTCACACATTGTGAAAGCTGTGCCTAGAAATAGATCAGTCTTAAAGGTAATACCCCTGAGTCATTGCTCACAGGTTATCTGGAGATTGCAATGTAGTTGTTATATTTTGCACAATCTTTTTCTGAATTGGAGATTTGTGCAGTGAGAGACTGGGAATGAGTCTTAATACAGTAAGAGAGTATGCTCATATTTTAACCTATGAACCTGAATCCACACCGTATTTTTAAACATAGTCATAAATAATAAGAATTTCAATTGCTTCACAGTCTGTTCTCCTTTAGGCTTTTGTAAGTGATTTCTGACTACAATTTTACCTTGAAATTTGTGGCAACTTGAAGTGAAGCAGCAACACTTCTACTTGACGGTCAAACAGCAAGTAATTGAAGACATCAAACACTGCAATATCCAAAGAAAATGTAGTTGGATCTCACGACATCCTAATAGTAGGCTGTCTCTGCACTACATGTATCTTATTGCTTATACCACACATGATGTACACACTCCTACGACATAGTTAATTTCCAAAGTTCCTTCTCATATTTTTAAATTTGGATCATCAAGAATCCATGACAGGCATTCTCAGCATTTACTAGAAATTTGTAAATTTCCTTCTTTGGCTGCTGAGTGGTACAAATCTACAGCGGATTGCAATGATAGTTTAGAATTTAATCACAACCAATACTGAGGCTAGGAACACAGCTACCTAGGCACAAAAGTCCCTGATGTATTTTGGTGAATTAATTAAAAAGCAGCATGCCCGAGTCATACTTTGAGGATGGAAGTCACAACTGGTTTTATTCTAACAGCATGAACTCAGGCTATGTTTATGGGGTTGAGTTGTGTGGTAAATGACAAAATGTGATTCAGGAAACGGAGGTTGAGAAGAAATGGGAAAGAAAGTAAAGAAATGGGAAAATCCTGGTGCTGGAAGTCATTGGAAATGAGGTGGGACATTGAAGAAGTTGATAGGTGGCAGGGTGATGTAGATGACAGAAGGCAAATTAACAAGGCAAGGTGCTGGATCGAAAAACAGCTGAAAAGAGAACAGAATCAGTACTTCCCTGTGAGAGGGAAGCTGATGCATATAAACATTAATTTGTGTTTCAATTCCTTCTCATCTATCTTGATACCATTCACAATTGCTTCTTTCGCATGACTAAATCACAAGAATAATTCTGCTTAGTTCCACTGTTTTTTCACCTTACATCACACATTTCCCTCTGCAATTGGCCATGTCTCCAACCACTCTCCATTCTCCCTTTTCCCTATATTTTATAGAAATCATTTCATAATTGTCAATATTTTGTAGTTTGAACAACGATGAGGCTTTCAGCGCATAGCCTCATAAAGCAATAAGTTGGGCAGCAACTTTTGGCACGCATATGTGCAATTAAATGTGGAAATCAGATATTGCTGTTTGATTAGTGCCTCAGGATATTTGTGACATCAGAACCTTTCTAAATGTCTTGATGTTTAAATACTTGAAGTATGTGAAGTTGCAGCATTTACGTGCAAAGTACCATCTAAACAAACCAGAATAAGTTGTCCATTAAAATTAAGTCTTTTCAAAGTGATAAAAATATTACTTAATCACCATCTAACCAAATTATTGCTACTGAAAACATGAAGTCTCACTCCTTAGATTATAATTATTCCTTGAGAAATTAAAACAATTTTCAAATAATTTACATTTGTATCTATTACCTAATATTTCTTTTCCTCTGTGTTGCTTTCCTTACATAAGTTTACATTGAGGTAAATATTCTCACTTACAATTCTTAAGTTCCTTTGTAGACATGGGCATTGCCCATCCTAGATGTCCTTAAGAAGTTGATGGTGAGGTTTATATTCCATGTTGTAATAAACATTCTTTAACCTGATTGTTTGAAGAGACACACACTTACTCTGCTCAAACAGGTCAAGGTTCTATGTAAACAGCACTGCAACAAAATGGCTGTGCAATTAGATTAACATAAAATGTCACTCAAATCCCCACAGAGTCTGTGAACAACTTTTAAGTAATAACGAATTGCGAATATTTCTCATTTACTACTGACTGCAAAATGCAGTTGGTCTTTTTTTAAGAAGTGCTTAGTGTAATAAAGCAGTCATCAGCCTACAAATATCTTCAAAAATAAATTAATAATTTAGTGTAAGAGTGTTACATTGCTCAGTCTAATTGGTAGAGTGGTAGGCACCTAAATTCTTCAGGTCTTGTAATGTCTTCCTGCTTTTAATTCTGATACCTCCAGACAGATAAATATTGCAGTTTAAAAGTGATAATATTAAGACTTTAATGCAAAAGTCACAGTGAATTGCTAAAAACATTCTTACTCAGGCTTCTGCTCGTGTCAGTTAGGTCTTTAACACTGGGCTGAAAATACTTTACTACACTAGGACTGATTCAATACTAGCTGGTAGTGAAGTTTATCAGCAGCTGGAGGTTCAGAGAGAGAACGGATGAGTTCCTTCCGGCTATACAGAGAATTACCTCAAATAGTCTCTTGCCATGTAAATTAGTATAACTGTAAAAAAAGTTGCTATTTTTGTGCATCATTGACATCAGATCAGATTTTATACATTCACTCCATATATTATGATCGCAGCTGTTGGTATGACTATCCCAGATTGAAATCTGGCTTGGTATAAATCATATGCTTAATTTATTTGTTTGTTTAGTTAATGCGATGAACAGGCACTGAAAAAAAATCATGTGAAGAAGCAAATATTCTTTAAAAACAGAACATACGTTTATTAACAAAAGAAATAAAACAAGCAAACTAAGCTATATACACTTCTTTTCCCCACAGTTAGCAAGGTCATAAGCCAAACATTAAAACAAGATTTCAACCTGATTTAACAATAATATCAATTACAGCGACTCAAGTCATGAGATATTATACTTGTGGCTCAGCTTTTTATGTTTCTACTTTACAGGCTCCTTCAGCTTCCTTTACTTGAACTAATTTTACAATTCCTCTCCGGGTCCGACAGCATGAACCTTTCACAATTCTGATTGTCTAAACCTTTTCCAATTCTTAGAATCTGAGGATTTCTATCCAAAGATCTCCTGGATTGGAAACTTCACAAAGTAGAAAAGAAAACTGCTGCAGCAGTTACTGGTTTCCACTGAACTGAACTGAACCTGTTCAGAGAGAAATGAAACAAAAAGAAACTGCTCTGAATTCAATTCTTGATTCTCCTCAAAAAACCGATTTTAATAAAAATACAAAATTGGTTAACACACAATTTATAATTGAAAGCACAAGCTTATTTCCCAAAATAACCCAAAACACACACACATACAAACTCAACATGCTTCAAGTAAATGGGACAAATACATTTGCAAAAATTCATTTTTGGCCAATGGTGGTCATTCTTGAAAGTAAATATAAAAGAGAAGGCATAGGATGTTCTGAAGTCCATCAATCTGGTATTCTTGTACATTTGACCAAGTCACTGATCATGTATGATTGTTGCTGAAGTCTTGGCAGACACAGCTTTTTCAGGAAATAGAATGTTGTGAAGTTCTTTTAGTCCCCCTTCCAGATGAACAATCTAGTCTCACACTGAATTCATCACAAAGGTGCTTCAGAAATAGGAGTTGAATAAATTGTTCTACAGCAGGCTTTCTTTAACTGAAAAGTCCAAACACAAACTCCAGGCCTGAAAACACTGTTTGTAACCATAAAACCCTATCATAAAAGGCACTTTCCCTAAAATGAGTTCAAACAATCAAGACTAACAATGATCTGAACAATGTGGTTTGCAAGAAATACCTAGTTTAAAAAGAAAGCTCAATCCAACTTAAAAATAAACAAACAATCTCTACCATTCTTGAACACGTTCCCCAAAAATATTAAATATGAAACATCTTCATAACCTGCACCCTTGAAAAAACAAAATGCAGTTTTTACATGCATTTTAATGCAAAGTGTACAAGAATAAATAAAAAAAATTAAATTAAGATATTGACATGCGAATTCACATTTTCTCTTTTTACCTATCATCTGTCGTGATCTCTGATACCATATTGGTACTTGGATAAATCACACAAACTTATATTCTTGATGAACCATCAGGGATTATGTTGTTCACATTAAGGAAAATAAAACACAACCTTTAAAAGATAAGGCTGTTATAGCAACCTCCATCATCAAAATAGTCCGGCATTTCATGTTTGAATTTCACAAAGCCTAGGGGATTACATACAGTCTATACCAGTGTCTCTTTATAGACATGAAAGACCTATGTTTTAATATGCTTAATAACTAGCAGAAATCCTAAGGATTCTTTTTTTCCATTGTGGAGTATTTCTTTAGGTGTTAATGTAGCTTTTCAGAAAACAAAGTGTCCTACTAACATTTCCATGCACAACTCATCTTGTAATAGGACTGCACCTACCATGAAGTAACCAGTACCAGTTGTTACTTAAAAGGGCTTCGTGAAATTTGGAGCAGCCAAATTTATTGCCAGTTCATTGATCAAGGTTGTATTCAACTTCTCAAATGATGCCTGGCACTCCCCTGACCACATTACCTTGGTTTCCTTTTGAAGCAAATTCACTATTGGGGCAATATTATTGAATTTTAGCACAAACTATGTATAGAAACCTATGCATTTCCAAAAACCTCATGAATTGCCATTTATGTCAGGTGCAGCTAAGTCCACAAGTGCTTGTATTTTTGCTGTTCTTCGAAGCACATGACCTTGCCCTTTGATATGCTCTTAGTGCTTCTGCCTTTGCAGATTTACTTTTGACAAGGTTTTTGATCAAATCACTCAACTGTCATTTCCAAAACACCACCAATTCTGGTCACCCTTCTACAGGAAAGATGTTGTTAAACTTGAGAGGGTGCAGAAAAGATTTACAACAGTGTTGCTGGGACTGGAGGATTCAAGTTATAAGGAGAGGCTGAATAGGCTGTGGCCTTTTTTCCCTGGAACATTAGAGGCTGAGGGGCATGGATAGGGTGAGTAGGCAAAATTTTTTCCCTAGGATGGGGGAGTCCAAAACTATATTTACAAAGGACCTGAGTTGCAACTTTTCATGCAGAGGGTGGTGTGTGTACAGATTGAGCTGCCAGAGGAAGTAGTGGAGGCAGGTACAATTACAACTTTTAAAAAATATCTGGGTGAGTTGTGATGACACTATAGCTTTAAGAGGTGTATTTTGTCCTAGTTTTCTTTTTTGAAGAGAGGTTTTAAGACAGAGGTGCCAAACTCTATTTGAATCCAATAAAGCAAACATTTGAGAGGCTTTTTTAGAAGTTGGAAAAATAGAAATAGCCTGAATGGGTGATGTCAAGCTCCCCCAGAGCCATAATTTTTAGTTTTTGTTTTTCAGTAGCAGTAGCTAGGTTCTTGAAACTGGATGTGGAATTGTATTCCCCTCTCTGTTACAGCTAAAAGCTGGAGGTTCTCTTCCTGCTGCTAGAATTCCACGTGAGTCAGATTTGTTTCATTGAATTTGACTTAGCCAAGGGTGTGTTTATGGGATGTTACTACGTTGAAACAGTTAATTAGTAGTAGTTAATATATGTATTTTGTTAAGCATTTTGATACAGTTACAGTTGAGCCAATTCTTTTATTTTTATTTTGTCTATATTTTAACTAGTGTAAAAATAAAGTGAATTTTGCTTAATGTTGAATAGTTTGACCAATTGAATTACATCTGGAACACATCATCTTACACTTACCTTTAAAATAAGAAAAAGTTAGTGTTAGGGATATATTTTGAGGGAGTTTAGTCTGGTCCATAACAAATTGAAGGCTGTTGTTGGGATCAAAATCTGTAATTCCAAGTTGGGTTTAGGATTGTTGGACTCAAACGCAGTGAGTGGTAAGGGTTGATATCTCTTTATTTTGGATGGTGGATATGAATAGGGTGTGCCTTGTGTAGTAATGACTCTTTTAGTCATGAAGAGTTTCCTGGGGATGGAAGAAGTCACTTTGGGTGTTTTACAGAGAGGGAGCAAGGAAAAGCTTTCAGAATTGGCAGACAAGTTGTAGTCGAAGTTGCCTGTGAGGAAATAGTGGTAACCGCACAGCATTTACAATTGCCAGGAATCTTTGGAAATGGCAAAAATTCAATTGTAAATTAAACAGTTTGACTTGCGATTAAAAGCAGAGGAAAAAGGAGAGAAAGGCACTAGCAGAAAAAAGGGAGAAAGGAGAAGGAAAATAAAAAGAGGGTTTTTGAACTTCAGGAGGTTGGAACTGAAAACGCAAAGTCAATTAAAGTGATGGCGGTAGAAGTGAAAAGTAAAAGGAGTGATGAGGACAGTGATGGAGAGCAATTCCATCATAGCCAAAGGCTTGGTGGGGATCTGTTTAAATACATCCGTTAACGTAGAAAACTTTTTTCATTTCATTTGAGAAAGTGGCTAAACAAATGAAATGGCTGGTGACCATGTGGGTATACTTGTTTCAAACAACGTTGGTAGGCAGAGATAGTGAGGTATTTGCATCAGTATCAGAGGACATATCTGGGGAGTATGATGAGATTGGAAAAAAAAGGACAAAATACATCTCTTAAAGCCATAGATGTTGTCAGATGGTATATGAAGAGTTTAGAGGGATATGAGTCAAATACTGGCAATGGGACTAGGTCAGATTGGCAAGTTTGGTCAACATGGACGAGTTGGACCAAAGGATTTGTTTCTATGCTGTATAACTCTATGACTCCGCAAATGGCCCTTTCAAATATTACAATATACAAGTGCAAAAAGGTAAACTGCTCAATTTGGAACACCAGTTACCCTTTGGTTAATCAGTCTCTGGTAAGTTGCAGGATTTTTTTTTATTGCATGACAGAAGTTGATATTTCTTTAGCTCTGGATGATAAATGCACTTACCAGCATCCCTTCAACAAATCTACTTTGGTAAGAAATCTGGAACTGCCAACTCTATCAGTACAGTCTTTCAGGCAAGGAATTGGGTAGGGGTCTGTCCTTATTACTGCATTCCCCTTTCTGTAGTCTATGCAAATTATGGTTGAACAATCAGGCTCAACTCCAGTTGCTTTGGTTAGGTTCAGTTAGGTATTTTTGCACATGTACTGGATTTTTGCTTTCACCTGAGCCTGTTTCTTTGGATCAGTTAGAGTGCTGTTTGTTATCAGAGGATTCTCCTACATCCACATCATCTACGGCAAAAGTTGTACATTCTTGTTTGTCCCTTCATGCTGCTTTAAAGTTGGGGTGATAAAACAAAATAACGTGGACGCTGAAAATCTGAAATAACAGCAGAAATTGCTGAAGAATCGCAGCAGGTCTGGCAACCTCTGTGAAGAGAAAAAGAGGATTAGTTTCAGTCCAATGTCCTTTCTTCAGAATCCTGCAGAGTTTTCCAGCAATTTGTTTTTGGTTTTAAATTCAGAGTATCCTGCTTAGTTTTTTTCGTTTTACTTTTCCTATATCCAGAATTGCTCTTACACACAACTGAACATTTCCTTCCCCCACATCCTCATCACCAAATCACTTGTGGTATTTTTAATCTATTAACCAGCACCAGTACATCACTCATGTTTTCTAATTGTTTAATTTACATGCAAGGTCCATTAAGGACAAGTTAGACCTTTTCATTCCTCTGCTTTCTAAGTATGAAACAATGGTGTATAAACCTTTTTTAAAAGCCAGCATTAGGTTACCAGGCACAAATTTTCTAGGGATAGTAGGAACTGCAGATGCTGGAGAATCCGAGACAAGAAGTTGCAGAGCTGGATGAACAC
>NW_025969554.1:14204-14632 GCF_021869965.1 Rhincodon typus | reverse complement strand
ACATGGAAACAAGGTTGTGGCGTTTGTAAAAGTTGTGTGCGAACACACGAGAAAAGACATGTTCAGAAAGCATGTGGACAGATGGAAAAAGAGCCCAGGGTGGCCTGTGAGCAGAATTGGCCAGAGTGGCCGGGAGAAAAAGCTGCCTCCCGAGGGTGGGCACTGTCAGTGATGAGTGAGCAGATATTTGGAGTGCATGAGTGAGGGAGGGGGTGAGTGAGTGAGTGGGTGAGGTAGTATCTGGTGCAAGAAGGGCAGTTTTGAAGATATACGTGAGACAATGAAGAACGCTGAAAGCAATGGCGCCTTGTTGATGCGATTTATCCCGTGACTTATTGAGAGAATTTGTTAATGGAGGGGGATGATGGATTTTTGGAATTTTGAGGCTGGCAGGATGATGGAGTTAAGGCCAGAATGGGATGAGCCGT
>NW_025969554.1:7556-14104 GCF_021869965.1 Rhincodon typus | reverse complement strand
CTCATCACTGACAGTGCCCACCCTCGGGAGGCAGCTTTTCCTCCCGAGGGTGGGCACTGTCAGTGATGAGTGAGCAGATATTTGGAGTGCATGAGTGAGGGAGGGGGTGAGTGGGTGAGGTAGTATCTGGTGCAAGAAGGGCAGTTTTGAAGATATACGTGAGACAATGAAGAACGCTGAAAGCAGTGGCGCCTTGTTGATGCGATTTATCCCGTGACTTATTGAGAACATTTGTTAATGGAGGGGGATGATGGATTTTTGGAATTGTGAGGCTGGCAGGATGATGGAGTTAAGGCCAGAATGGGATGAGCCGTGATGGTGTTGAATATGTTTGTGGTGTCTGATTTGTGAGAGTGTGTTCTTATGGGCAGTGTTAGATTGGAGTTGGAGTTTGTGTGTGTGAGAGCAGAAAGAAGGAGAATAGGTTGGAGAGCAAGAGGAAAGAAATAGTGCGATATAAATTTGTGGCTCCAGTTAAATGGTGTAAAACACAGAAGTGAATGAAAAGTTGGGTACGTGTCTCCAAGGAGTCAGAAATGCAGGCAGCAAATGCCTACGGACATACTAGTCTGAAAACGCCCTGTCTTCTCTGATCTCCAAAACTAGGCTGACCCCAGCTGCGTTCGTGCTTGGATGGGAACCTGCTTGGGCATATCACGTGCTGTCGCCATTTGCAGCTGTCAGCAGCTCCACACTCTCACAGTCCCATTTGTTAAGCGCCATCCTTTTAACTGCTTGCTCATTCGTTCCGTCTCCCTGTCTCTTTCACTTTTTCTTGCCAAGTGTCTTTCTTACTCATTTTCCTGCAGTCCACAAAAACATCGTAAATACTTGAGATTGAAGCAAAAGCTCCAGCAACAAAGCTGCAAGCCTTTTGCTGAAGAGTACCAACAGTTGTTTTTGCCAAGCGATGCCTCACTTTGGATTAGCACACTTCCCCGATCGATATCAGTGTGACCCTCTTTAGTAGGAATCTTCTGAACAGTGGTGTGGATAGGCCACGAAATCAAAAACGTCGAGGTGAGGGCTTGATAGGTGACGGGTGTTTGACAAAATCTGAAGTCACCAGTCGACTTCATAAAACAGTGTCTCGACATGGTTAAAGGCGAGGAGAATGGGTCAGCAAACATAGCAAGTTCAGTTATTATATTGATGATAATCATACATCAGGATCAAATAAGAAAGGTACAAGAGAAATTGTGAAAAACTAAAATCAAGGCTAATTATCTGACACGAGAAGCATTGACCAAACATAGGTGTAAGCAATTGCACAATTGAAGATTAATGTTTCGATCTAATTGCCAGCACAGTGCCATGGTTACAAGTTGACCACGGTAGAGAATTAAAATTTCCAGAGTGCGGGCTATTAACAACAATAAGATGGATTTGAAAAGAGCATTCGCCCTGATATTTAACTGAGACGTTAGGACATTAGTGAGTAAGGATATTAATTTGGAAGTCTTGGCTGGGCACTTAGAAAATCACACCATTTTAAGATACCGTCAACACACTTGGGCACTCCTGTCGGATTAGACTTGACTGATCTTCGTGGATATTATTTGGGTGGATAAAGCAGACGCAATGGATACCATAAACTTGGATTTTCAGACCGCGCTTCCTGTAGTTTTGGACTTAGGTGAGGTGAACGTTCAGCAGTTAAAGTTTTAACCTTTTGTGTGATATACTCCAGAGAGAGGTGAGTGTTCTATTGTTGAGTGTGCTTAAGTGTCAATGGATGGTGTTTTGATGTCTCGGAGTTCTGGGAGGGAGGTGCAGTTGAAGTGAATCGACCGTCATCAGTTGGAATGTTGGAGCAGTCTCGTGTGAGATGTTGACCACGAGGAGAACGTGTGCAGATTGAGGAAAGCAAAAGATGGACTCTCGAAGATTAATAGCGAGGAGCGAGGATACAGGATCGTGTCACAGGATGGCTGTGGAAAACGGTGGAGCTGGTGGAGTAGCGTCATTGATCGGAAACAAAGTTATTTCAATGATGAGGGAGGGTATAATGAGGGGAAAACATTCAGTGGAGACCACGTGGGTGGAAGTGAGGAACAGTAAAGGACATGTACAGCGTCGCAGGTAGCAGCTCTGAAGTCGTAGATTGTAAAAATGCTGAAAAACAGCCAAAATGTAACAAAGACAGAGTACTACTCGTGAGGGATTTTAAGATTAACATCGATTGGGAGAGGTAAACATGCACCTGTCAGAAAGTTAGTGAATGTCTAGAGTGTTGCCGGTATCGTTTGCTACTGCATAATGGCCTGTATGCACCATGTGGAGAAGCAATATAGGATTTAGTAATGAGTGTTGATTTGGATTTAATTAGTGACCTAATTATGCGTGGACATTTATGATATGGGGATCATAACATGACCAAGTTCAACGCGGTGTTTGAAAGCGAAAAGCATGAATCAGCTGCTCGAATTTAGGATTTAGGAAAAGCTGACATGAGCGAGACAAAACAGAGACGGTCCACAATAATGTGGGAAGTTCTGCAGATGGGTAAAAGAACTGAAGAACAGTGGAGGATATTTAAAGAAACATTGAACACAATAGAAAACCAGTTTATACCCCTGAGGCGGAAAAGCTCCGCTTCACAGAAGAAAGCAGTCATGGACAAAAATATCAGCATAGATCCTGCTGAATAGGAAAGATGCAGAGACCAACAGATGCAGTAGACTGTGCAGATGATCAGTATAAAATTGCAGAGGGATAAATGTTGACGAAGTGAATGGGCAAAGCTGTGGCAAAAGGAGTTGAATGGAAGCAACAGTGAGGTTATCCACTTTGGACCCAGAAAGAACCGATCAAGGTATTTTCTGGACGGTATGAAGTTCAATACAATGCATCTCCAATGAGATTCGGGATTCGGGTGCCCAGATCTTTGAAATGTGACGGATAGGTGCATGAAATAATCAAGAAAGCTAAGGGACTGCTGGCCGAATATAGGTAGGGGACTGGAGAAGAATGATGCCTGAGTTAATGCTGCAGTTATACAAAACCCTGGTTACAACCCAGTTGGATTACTGTGAGCGGATCTGGGCACCACACCTTCTGAAGGATATGTTGGTCAACGGAGGGCTTTCAGTGTGGGTTTTGACAAATGATACCTGGACTTCAGTGGTCAAGATAGAATGAATGATCTTAGCAATTAGGCCTGTTGTCTGTAGAATTGAGAATGTCAGTGTGTGTTCTGATCAAAAACTTCAAGATATGAATGGGAAAAGAGAGGGTAGATAAAGATAAAGTATTTCGTCTGGTTTTGGTGTGCAGACCGAGGGGGCATAGTGTGAGACTTACAGCCAGACCATTGCGCAGAGATGTTAGGAATCAGAAAGGGTGAGAGATATTTGGAAGTGTTCTTGACAAAGTGCACTGGATACTGGATGAGTTGTTAAATTTAAATGTGAGCTAGATAAATTTTAGTGAAGCCAAGTTACGAAGGGATATAGGCCAAGTGCCAGAGGCTGGTGTATGAAGTTGGGTAAGAGGTGAGACATGATATGATTGAATGGAGGCAGAGGCTGTAGGGGCTGAACAGTGTGGTGGTGTGAGTATGTAACTGTGGTTGTAATTAAGAAAGGAGTTGAGTTGCACAATAGCTTGGATGCGAATGCATGGTGAAATGGAGCAGAGTGAGTGAGCGTGAAATGAGTTGGCCCTATTGTGTACTGAAAGTGAAGGGAAAGGCTTGTAATTTTTGTGTGTGTGTGTGTGTGTGTGTGTTTGAGTGAGAGTGAGTGCATCTGTGAGTGAGAGTGAGTGCATCTGTGAGTGAGAGTGAGTGCATCTGTGAGTGAGAGTGAGTGCGTCTGTGAGTGAGAGTGAGTGCGTGCATGTACGGCAGAGGAATTGACGGTAGAGATAGAAGAGAAAGGCAAAGGAAAAAGAAATGTTTGTTCAGAGTCAGATTGTGTGATGAAATACGAGTGTTGTCAGTGCCGTGCTATGTGCCTTTATGGAGCCAGAAATGTCAACAACAAGTGCCTGCAGCCATGCTAGTCTGGTAAGGCCTAACCTTGTCTGATCTCAGATACTCCGCAGGCTCACACCTGGTCTGTACTTGGCTGGGAGACTGCCTGGGAATAGCCGGGCAGTCGGCTTTTGCAGCCACCAGAGGCTGTCCGCAGCTCTGCGCTCTCACACTCCCATTCATCAAGCAACGTCCTTTTAAACGCTTGCTCCTTCACTCCGTCTGCCTGTCTCTTTCACTTCTGGTTGCCCAGTGTCTTTCTTACTCATTTTCCTGCAGCCCAAAAACATCATAAATACTTGAGATTGAAGCGAAAGCTCCAGCAACAAAGCAGCAAGTCTTTTGCTGAAGAGCACAGACAGTTGTTTTTGCTAAGCGATGCCTCACTTTGGATAACCACACTTCCCCGATCCATGTCAGTGTGACCCTCTTTGCTAAGAATCTTCTGAATAGTGGTGTGGGTAGGCCACGAAAGCAAAAACGTCGTGGTGAGGGCTTGATAGTTGACGGGAGTTTGACAAAATCTGAAGTCACCAGTCGACTTCATAGAACAGCATCTCGACATTAAAGGCGAGGAGAATGGGTCAGCAAACATAGCAAGTTCAGTCATTATATTGATGATAATCATACATCAGGATCAAATCAGAAAAGTACAAAGAGTAATTGTGAAAAACTAAAATCAAGACTTTTTACCTCAACACGAGAAGCATTGACAAAACAATTGCACAAATGATGATTAATGTTTCGATCTAATTGCCAGCACAGTGCCATGGTTAAAAGTTGACCACGGTAGAGAAATAACATTTCCAGAGTGCGGGCTATTAACAACAATAAGGTGGAATTTGAAAAGAGCATTCGCCCTGATATTTAACTGAGACGTTAGGACATTAGTGAGTAAGGATATTAATTTGGAAGTCTTAGCTGGGCACTTAGAAAATCATACCAGTTTAAGATACTGTCAACATACTTGGTGGAAAGGGACCTCATGTCGGACTAGACTTGAGTGAGCTTTGTGGATGTTAGTTCGGTGGAGAAAGCAGAAACAATGGATACCATAAACTTGGATTTTCAGACTGCGCTTCCTGTGACTTCATACTTAGGTGAGGTGAAGTTTCGAAAGTCAAAGAGTTACCCTTTCGTGTGATATACTCCAGAGAGAGGTGAGTGTTCTTTTGTTGAGTGTGCTTAAGTGTCAATGGATGGAGTTTTGGTGTCTCAGGGAGTTCTGGGAGGGAGGTGCAGTTGAAGTGAATCGGCCATCATCAGTTTGAATGTTGGAGCAGTCTCATGTGAGATATTGACGACGAGGAGAACGTGCTGCAGTTTGAGGAAAGCAAAAGGTGGACTCTCGTAGATTAAAACAGAGGAGCGAGGATAAAGGATCGTGTCACAGGACGGCTGTGGAAAATGGTGGTGCTGGTGGAGTAGCGTCAGTGATGGGAAAGAAAATTATTTCAATGATGAGGGAGGATATAATGAGGGGAAAGCATTCAGTGGAGACCACATGGGTGGATCTGACGAACAGTAAAGGATGTAAAACTGTAGTAGGTGACATGTACAGCGTCGCAGGTCGCAGCTCTGAAGTTGGAGATTGTAAAAATGCTGAAAAACAGCCAAAATGTAACAAAGCCAGAGTACTACTCGTGAGGGGTTTTAAGTTTAACAAAGATTGGGAGAGGTAAACAAGCACCTGTCAGAAATGTAGTGAATGTCTGGAGTGTTGCCGGTATCGTTTGCTACTGCATAATGGCGTGTATGTACCACGTGGAGAAGCAATATAGTATTTAGTAATGAGTTGGATTTGGATTTAATTATTGACCTAATTATGCGTACACATTTATGATATGGGGATCATAACATGACCAAGTTCAACGCGGTGTTTGAAAGCGAAAAGCATGAATCAGCTGCTCGAGTTTAGGATTTAGGAGCGAGACGAGACAGAGACGATCCACAATAATGTGGGAAGTTCTGCTGATGGCTAAAACAATTGAAGAACAGTGGAGGATATTGAAAGAAACATTGAACACAATAGAAAACCAGTTTTTACACCTGAGATGGAAAAGCTCTGCTTCACAGTAGAAAGCAGTCATGGACAAAAATATCAGCATAGATCCTTCTGAAAAGGAAAGATTCAGAGACCAGCAGATGCAGTAGACTGTGCAGATGATAAGTATAAAATTGCAGAGGCATAAAGGTAGACGAAGTAAATGCCCAAAGCTGTGGAAAAAGTAATTGAATGGAAGCAATAGTGAGGTTATCCGCTTTGGACCAAGAAAGAACTGATCAAGGTATTTTCTGGACGGTGTGAAGTTCAATACAGTGCACGTCCAATGAAACCTCGGAGTTCGGGTGCTTATATCTTTAAAATGTCTTCATCAGGTGCAGAAAATAATCAAGAAAGCTAAGGGACTGCTGGCCTTTATAGGTAGGGGACTGGAGTAGAAGGATGCCTGAGTTAATGCTGCAGTTATACAAAACCCTGGTTAGAACTCACTTGGATTACTGTGAGCGGATCTGGGCACCACACATTCTGAAGGATATGTTGGTCAACGGAGGGGTTTCAGTGTGGGTT
>NW_025969554.1:6388-7456 GCF_021869965.1 Rhincodon typus | reverse complement strand
AACCCACACTGAAACCCCTCCGTTGACCAACATATCCTTCAGAATGTGTGGTGCCCAGATCCGCTCACAGTAATCCAAGTGAGTTCTAACCAGGGTTTTGACAAAAGATACCTGGACTTCAGTGGTCAAGGTGGAATGAACGATCTTACCAATTAGAACCGATGTCTGTAGAATTGAGAATGTCAATGTGTGGTCTGATCAAAATCTTCCGGATATGAATGGGAAAAGAGAGGGTCGATAAAGAAAAAATGTTTCATCTGGTTTTTGTCTATAGACCGATGGGGCATTGTGTGAGGCTTACGGCCAGACCATTGCGCAGAGATGTTAGGAATCACAAAGGGTGGTAGATATTTGGAAGTGTTCTTGACAAAGTGCAGTGGATACTAAATGAGTTTATAAATTGAAATATGAGCTAGATAAATTTTAGTGAAGCCAAGGTACGAAGGAATAGAGGCCAAGTGCCAGAGACTGGTGTATGAAGTTGGGTGAGAGGTGAGCCATGACGTTATTGAATGGAGGCAGAGGCTGGAGGACATGTCTCATTGGATATGCACTGTATTGAACTTCACTCTGTCCTGAAAATACCTTGATCTGTTCTTTCTTGGTCCAAAATGGATAACCTCACTGTTGCTTCCATTCGACTCCTTTAGCCACAGCTTTGCTAATTCACTTCGTCTGCCTTTATCCCTCTGCAGTTTTAGGCTTATCGTCTGCACAGTCTACTGCACCTGCTGGTCTCTGCATCTTTCCTACTCAGCAGGATCCTTTACAGTTCCTCAGTTCCATCCACGTGGTCTCCACTGAATGCTTTTCCCTCATTATATCCTCTCTCAACATTCAAGTAATTTTGTTTCCAATCACTGACGCTACTCCACCAATTTCCACAGCCGCCCTGTGACACGATCCTGTATCCTCGCTCTGCGCTATTGATCTTCGAGAGTCCATCCTTTTGTTTTCCTCAATCTGCAGCACGTTCTCCTCGTGGTCAACATCTCACACGAGACTGCTCCAACATTCAAACTGATGAAGGTCGATTCACTTCAACTGCACCTCCCTCCCAGAACTCCC
>NW_025969554.1:5261-6378 GCF_021869965.1 Rhincodon typus | reverse complement strand
CATTCTCCTCGCCTTTAACCATGTCGAGACACTGTTTTATGAAGTCGACTGGTGACTTCAGATTTTGTCAAACTCCCGTCACCTATCAAGCCCTCACCTCGACGTTTTTGATTTCGTGGCCTATCCACACCACTGTTCAGAAGATTCCTACTAAAGAGGGTCACACTGATATCGATCGGGGAAGTGTGCTAATCCAAAGTGAGGCATCGCTTGGCAAAAACAACTGTTGGTACTCTTCAGCAAAAGGCTTGCAGCTTTGTTGCTGGAGCTTTTGCTTCAATCTCAAGTATTTACGATGTTTTTGTGGACTGCAGGAAAATGAGTAAGAAAGACACTTGGCAAGAAAAAGTGAAAGAGACAGGGAGACGGAACGAATGAGCAAGCAGTTAAAAGGATGGCGCTTAACAAATGGGACTGTGAGAGTGTGGAGCTGCTGACAGCTGCAAATGGCGACAGCACGTGATATGCCCAAGCAGGTTCCCATCCAAGCACGAACGCAGCTGGGGTCAGCCTAGTTTTGGAGATCAGAGAAGACAGGGCGTTTTCAGACTAGTATGTCCGTAGGCATTTGCTGCCTGCATTTCTGACTCCTTGGAGACACGTACCCAACTTTTCATTCACTTCTGTGTTTTACACCATTTAACTGGAGCCACAAATTTATATCGCACTATTTCTTTCCTCTTGCTCTCCAACCTATTCTCCTTCTTTCTGCTCTCACACACACAAACTCCAACTCCAATCTAACACTGCCCATAAGAACACACTCTCACAAATCAGACACCACAAACATATTCAACACCATCACGGCTCATCCCATTCTGGCCTTAACTCCATCATCCTGCCAGCCTCACAATTCCAAAAATCCATCATCCCCCTCCATTAACAAATGTTCTCAATAAGTCACGGGATAAATCGCATCAACAAGGCGCCACTGCTTTCAGCGTTCTTCATTGTCTCACGTATATCTTCAAAACTGCCCTTCTTGCACCAGATACTACCTCACCCACTCACCCCCTCCCTCACTCATGCACTCCAAATATCTGCTCACTCATCACTGACAGTGCCCACCCTCGGGAGGAAAAGCTGCCTCCCGAGGGTGGGCACTGTCAGTGATGAG
>NW_025969554.1:4189-5161 GCF_021869965.1 Rhincodon typus | reverse complement strand
ACGGCTCATCCCATTCTGGCCTTAACTCCATCATCCTGCCAGCCTCAAAATTCCAAAAATCCATCATCCCCCTCCATTAACAAATTCTCTCAATAAGTCACGGGATAAATCGCATCAACAAGGCGCCACTGCTTTCAGCGTTCTTCATTGTCTCACGTATATCTTCAAAACTGCCCTTCTTGCACCAGATACTACCTCACCCACTCACTCACTCACTCACCCCCTCCCTCACTCATGCACTCCAAATATCTGCTCACCCATCACTGACAGTGCCCACCCTCGGGAGGCAGCTTTTTCTCCCGGCCACTCTGGCCAATTCTGCTCACAGGCCACCCTGGGCTCTTTTTCCATCTGTCCACATGCTTTCTGAACATGTCTTTTCTCGTGTGTTCGCAAACAACTTTTACAAACGCCACAACCTTGTTTCCATGTGCTGCTATTCCTCTCCACCAACCCAGCAAGGTCTCCATTATACACACAAAAGCACGACATTACACAGCAACTCGCATCTGCAACTCATCCGCCCTCTCTTAACACAGCTCGCACTAACACACCCGCACACGCTCACCCACTTACACACTTGAACAGCACACTGGCCAGCTTTAGCTTGCCACTCCATCCAGGTGCTGTTTATTGGCAGCTGAAAATGGGCACCACCTCCTCGAAACTGAAAGGATGTTGCGGAATAAAGGGAGAGTGTTGCTTAGCACTGGAGAAGGGGATAGTTGCATTTGAGACAGCAGCAGGTAAACAGGGACTATGAGGAACACAACAATCGGTTTATAAAGCACAAATACAAACCCACAGTGCAGTGAATAAGGTCAGTGAGTTACAAGGATGAATAGCCGTTTGGGAATATAATCTAGAAACTTGGCTTCAAGATGGGATTTGGATTAAAGTACAATCAAGTGCAAAATGTCTTTCTTTGCTTGCTGTGAGGCTCGTGAGTGCTTCTATGAGGTACTCACGCTG
>NW_025969554.1:0-4089 GCF_021869965.1 Rhincodon typus | reverse complement strand
CAATCAAGTGCAAAATGTCTTTCTTTGCTTGCTGTGAGGCTCCTGAGTGCTTCTATGAGGTACTCACGCTGCGGACAACCATCTTAACAGCACTTCAACAGGAAGGATATTACTAAACTGCAAAGTGCACAGAAAAGCTTTACAACAATGTTGCCGGCACTGGAGGGTTTCAATTATTCGGACAGGCTGGATAGGCTGGGACACTTTTCCCTGAAGCGTTGGAGCTTGAAAGGTGACCTTACAGAGGTTTAGAAAATCACCAGGGGCATACATAAGGTGAATAGCCAAGGTCAACGACGACCAGGGGGCTGCCAGGAAGATAAGCTTTCCCTCTTCAAAGGACTTACCTCAAGCGTCAGCGGCCTTCATTTTTCAGCAGCAGAGGGAGAGGTGACAGCGAGGACCAGGGGGCTGCCGGGAATATATTTGGGCAGCGGCTGAACCCGAGACACTAAACGTGTAGTGTCTCCCACCCACCCTCCTCCCCTAACCAAAAAAAAGGACTCTGTGGTGTGTTGGTAAGGTAAGGTTTTTATACTTTTTCTTCTGTATTGTGTAATTGGTTAAAAATTTACTTTTTTTTAATTTATCTATAAATTGGTTATTTGAAAGGACCATTGCAGAGAAGTATTAGAAAGTATTTAACTGATAAATTGAGATAAAGTAATAAAGTAATTAACTAAGTCGAGATTGCTGGGCAGGTGATGTGCTGTAGCTGTATGATGTGGGAGCTGGCTGATCCCGTTGTGAACGGCAGTGACCACATCTGCAGCAAGTGTTGGTTGCTGGAAGAACGCCGGCTCAGAGTTGAAGATCTGGAATCTGAGCTTCAAACACTGCGGCACATCCGGGAGGGGGAGAGTTACCTGGATGCTTTGTTTCAGGAGGCAGTCACACCTGGTAGATTAAGTAATTCAAATTCAGTTCGTGATCAGAGACAACAGGGTGTGACTGCATGTGAGGCAGGTAGGGGGATCCTGAGTTCAGGAGTGGAGGAGCCTCAGCTTTTGACCTTATCCAACAGGTACGAGATACTTGCTCCCTGTGTGGATGAGGAAAAGGGCTGCGGGGAGGATGAGCCAGCTTCCCGCGGCACCGTGGTGCAGAAGGCCATTAAAGAGCGGGGAGCAAAAAGACAAGTGGTAGTTATAGGGGATTCTATAGTTAGGGGAATAGATAGTATCCTTTGCAAGCCGGATCGGGAGTCCCGCATGGTGTGTTGCCTGCCCGGTGCCAGGGTGCAGGACATCTCTGACCGGCTTGAAAGGATATTGGAGTGGGAGGGGGAGGACCCAGTTGTTGTGGTCCACGTTGGGACTAACAACACAGGCAAGGCTAGGATGGAGGACATGTTTGGGGATTATCAAGCACTAGGAACGAAATAAAGGAACAGGTCTTCGAGGGTCATAATCTCCAGATTACAGCCTGAGCCATGTGCAAATTGGCTTAGGGATAAGAAAATTAGGGAAGTAAACACGTGGCTGAGGGAGTGGTGTGGGAAAGAGGGGTTCCATTTCATGGGGCAATGGCATCAGTTTTGGAACCGGAGGGATCTGTACCGATGGGACGGTCTCCACCTGAACCGATCTGGAACCAGTGTTCTTGCGAAAAGGATAAATAGGGTGGTCACTAGGACTTTAAACTAGTGAGTTGGGGGGAAGGGAAAGGGAAAACGACAGGGAGTATGATGGTAAATAAAAAGGTAAGCAGCAGGTCAGCATGTGTGCAGGAGGGTTTAAGTTCAAGGCAGACTATGAAAGAAGCAAAAAGGAAGGATAACTCAGGAGATATTATTAGAGATGTTGGAAATCATGAGGGTAAGAAAGCTAGCATAAAGGCACTTTACCTGAATGCTCGTAGCATTCGTAACAAGGTTGATGAGTTAACGGCACAAATCATTGCGAATGAATATCATTTGGTAGCCATTACGGAGACATGGTTACAGGATGGTCACGACTGGGAGTTAAATATCCAAGGGTACCAGACTATTCGGAAGGACAGACAGGAAGGTAAGGGAGGTGGTGTAGCTCTGATATTCAAGGACGCCATCAGGCCGGTGCTGAGAGATGATATAGGTTCTATGGAGAATGAGGTTGAATCCAATTGGGTGGAAATTAGAAATTCTAAGAGGAAAAAGTCACTGATAGGCGTAGTCTATAGGCCGCCAAATAATGACATCACATTGGGGCGGGCAATAAACAAAGAAATAACTAATGCCTGTAAAAATGGTACGGCAATTATCATGGGGGATTTTAACCTACATGTAGATTGGTCGAACCAGCTCGGTCAGGGTAGCCTTGAGGAGGAGTTCGTTGAGTGTATCCGTGATAGTTTTCTTGACCGACGCGGGAGCAAGCTATCCTAGATCTGGTCCTGTGTAATGAGACAGGAATAATTAATGACCTCATAGTTAGGGAACCTCTTGGAAGGAGTGATCACAGTATGGTTGAATTTAGAATACAGATGGAGAGTGTGAAGATAAAATCCAATACCAGGGTCCTGTGCTTGAACAAGGGGAAATACAATAGAATGAGGGAGGACTTGGCTAAAGTAAACTGGAAACAAAGATTTTATGGTGGGACAGTTGACGAGCAGTGGAGGACTTTCAAAGCAATCTTTCAAAGTGCTCAGCAAAAGTATATGCCAATTAAAAGGAAGGACTGTAAGAAAAGGGGTAATCTGCCATGGGTGTCTAAAGAAATAAGGGAGGCTATCAAATTGAAAGGGAAGGCATACAAAGTGGCCAAAAACAGCATGAAACCAGAAGATTGGGAAAACTTTAAAAGTCAACAGAAAGCCACAAAAAGTGCCAAAAGGAAAAGTAAGATAGAACATGAGAAAAAACTAGCACAGAATATAAAGACAGATAGGAAAAGTTACTATAAATATATAAAACGAAAAAGAGTGGCTAAAGTAAACATTGGCCCTTTCGAGCACGAGAAGGGGAATTTAGTTATGGGATATGATGAAATGGCCGAGGCATTGAACAGGTATTTTGTAACGGTCTTCACAGTGCAGGACACTAATAACATGCCAGTAATAGACAAAGAGACGAAGTTAGGTGAGGACCTGGAAACAATCATTATTACGGAAGAGGTAGTGTTGGGCAAGCTAATGGAGCTAAGGATTGGTAAGTCTGCTGGCCCTGATGGAATGCATCCCAGGGATGGCGGGAGAAATAACAGGTGCACTGGCGGTAATTTTCCAAAATTCGCTGGACTCTGGGGCAGTCCCAGCAGATTGGAAAACAGCAAATGTGACGCCACTGTTTAAAAAGGGAAGTAGACAAAAGATGGGGGATTATAGACCGGTGAGCTTAACCCCTGCAGTGGGGAAGATGCTTGAGTCTATTATCAAGGAAGAAATAGCAAGGCATCTTGATAGAAATTGTCCCATTGGGCAGACGCAGCATGGGTTCATGAAGGGCAGGTCATGCTTGACAAATCTTTTGGAATTCTATGAAGACATTACAAGCGAGGTGGACAATACGGACCCAGTGGATGTGATGTACCCAGACTTCCAAAAGGCCTTTGACAAGGTGCCGCACAAGAGGCTACTGCATAAGATAAGGATGCATGGCATTAAGGGTAAAGTATTAGCATGGATAGAGGATTGGTTGACTAACAGGGAGCAAAGAGTGGGCATAAATGAGTGCTATTCTAGCTGGCAGTCAGTGACTAGTGGTGTGCCTCAGGGATCAGTGTTGGGACCGCAATTATTTACAATTTATACAGATGATAATATAGATGATTTGGAGTTGGGGACCACGTGTAGGGTGTCAAAGTTTGCAGATGACACGAAGATGAGTGGCAAAGCAAAGTGTGCAGAGGACTGTGAAACTTTGCAGAGGAATATAGATACATTGAGTGAGTGGGCAAAGGTCTGGCAGATGGAATACAATGTAAATAAATGTGAAGTCATACATTTTGGTAGGAGTAATAGTAAAAAGGATTATTACTTGAATGGTAAAAAGTTGCAGCAGGCTGCTATGCAAAGGCGCCTGGGTGTCCTTGCGCATGAATCACAGAAGGTACAACAAGTAATTAGGAAGGCAAATGGAATTTTGTCCTTCATTGCTAAAGGGATTGA
>NW_025969553.1:8617-14632 GCF_021869965.1 Rhincodon typus | reverse complement strand
TTATTGCGTGGACGGGGTGTGAGGGATGAGGTGCGGGAGATGTGGGAGACACGGTTGAGGGCGTTCTCGACCACCGAGGAGGGGAAGTTACGGTCCTTGAAAAACGAGGACAACTGAGATGTACGGGAGTGGAATGCCTCATCCTGGGAGCAGATGTGGCAGAGGCGAAGGAATTGGGAATAGGGGATAGCATTTTTGCAGGAAGGTGGGTGGGAGGAGGAGTATTCTAGGTAGCTGTGGGAGTCGGTGGGCTTGAAATGAATATCGGTTTCTAGGTGGTTGCCCGATATGGAGACAGAGAGGTCCAGGAAGGAGAGAGAGGTATTAGAGATGGTCCAGGTAAACTTAAGGTTGGGGTGGAAGGTGTTAGTGAAGTGGATGAACTTTCGAGCTCCTCGTGGGAGCACGAGGCGGCGCCGATACAGTCATCAATGTAACGGAGGAAGAGGTGGGGTTTAGGGCCGGTGTAGCTACGGAAGAGGGATTGTTCCACGTAACCTACAAAGAGGCAGGCATAGCTTGGGCCCATGCGGGTACCCATGGCTACCCCCTTTGTCTGTAGGAAGTGGGAGGAATTGAAAGAGAAGTTGTTGAGGGTGAGGACGAGTTCGACTAAGCGGATGAGGGTATCAGTGGAGGGGGACTGGTCGGGCCTGCGGGACAGGAAGAAGCGGAGGGCATTAAGGCCATCTGCATGGGGAATGCAGGTGTAGAGGGACTGGACGTCCATGGTAAAGATGAGGTGTTGGGGACCGGGGAATTGGAAGTTCTGGAGGAGGTGGAGGCTGTGGGTGGTGTCACGGATGTAGGTCGGGAGTTCTTGGACCAAGGGGAGAAAATGGAGTCCAGATAGTTGGAGATCAGTTCGGTGGGGCAGGAGCAGGCGGAGACAATGGGTCGACCAGGGCATTCAGGTTTGTGGATTTTGGGAAGGAGATAGAAGCGGCCGGTGCGGGGTTGGGGAATGATGAGGTTGGAGGCTGTGGGTGGGAGGTCACCTGAGGTGATGAGGTTGTGGATGGTTTGGGAGATGATGGTTTGGTGCTTGGGGGTGGGGTCATGATCAAGTGGGCGGTAGGAGGAGGTGTTGGAGAGTTGGCGTCCGGCCTCGGCGATGTAGAGGTCAGTGTGCCATACTCCAACTGCGCCTCCCTTGTCCGCGGGTTTCATGGTGAGGTTGGGATTGGATCGGAGGGAGCAGAGGGCTGCACGTTCTGCGGGGGAGAGGTTGGAGTGGGTGAGAGGGGTGGAGAGGTTGAGGCGATTGATGTCTCGACGGCAGTTGGAGATGAAGAGGTCAATGAATGGGTTGGCAGCCCAGGAAGGGATGTTTAATTTAGGTTATCTTGTAAGAGTAAAATGTACTACAAAAACGTGGTTTTATGAATGGAAATGCAGTATAGTAAACATAGAGCGCTTGTGAGTGAGTTAGTGAAGAGGATTGTAATACAGTATCTCACAGTCCTCTGTGGGGGGGGGTCATCTAAAACAAGGAGCACACTCTCAAAATAAGGGGCGTGCGAAGGTGAGGAATTTCTGCTCTCAGAGGGTTCTTAATCCGTCTGTGAACTGGAGGCTAGGCCAGTGCATACGGATATTTAAACAAACTGTTCAGGTTTGTTCTAACATACGCAGCAAGTGGGGCTTGTATCCCAAAGACAGGGACACATCAGCACAGTGCCACAAGTCATTGATTATATTCAGGATGGTTATTGATAAGGGAGGAGTGGACAATGGGGCAGACAGGAAGGTGTACTTGAGAGCACTAACTGTAGACTATCATAAAGGACTCGCCAACACTGAAGATTCAGACAGGAAAATTCAGAATCACTCCCCCTGTACGTTCCAAGCTCGGAGCGCAAGTCTGAGACAGCCTTAGAGATGAATTTCAGCAAAGATCAGCAAATCAGCAACAATTTGAAATAAACGGCATGTTAATTGTCACCAAGGATTGGACAGGGAGTAGGCAATGGCTCAGTTCCTGAAAGGGCTGACCCTCACTGGGATACAGTTCCTGAAGGAGCTGACTGTCACTGGGATACAGTTCCTGAATGTGCTGACTGTCACTGGGATACAGTTCCTGAATGTGCTGACTGTCACTGGGATACAGTTCCTGAAGGGGCTGACTCTCACTGGGATACAGTTCCTGAAGGTGCTGACCCTCACTGGGATACAGTTCCTGAAGGGGCCGACCCTCACTGGGATACAGTTCCTGAAGGGGCCGACCCTCACTGGGATACCGTTCCTGAAGGGGCTGACCCTCACTGGGATACAGTTCCTGCATGGGCTGACCCTCACTGGGATACAGTTCCTGCATGGGCTGACCCTCGCTGGGATACAGTTCCTGAAGGGGCTGACCCTCACTGAGATATCGTTCCTGAAGATGAAATGGCAATAGCCAAAGAGAGCTCATTTGGCCCATTATGTTGGACCATCTCTCTATTAAGGCATCACAGATCATCTAGTTCCCTGCCTTTTCTCAGAACACTTTTAGTTGCTTATCCAATCCCATTTGCAATGCTACTTTGGAATCTGCTTCTATGCCCTTCTCAAGCAGTTAATTTTAATATCCTATTAAAACTGGAATCAATGGGTATTGGGGGTAAACTCACCACTGGTTGGAGTCATACCTGACACAGAGGAAGATGGTCGTGGTTGTGAGAGATCAATCATCTCAGCTCCAGGACATCCCTGCAGGATTTCCTCAGGGTAGTGTCCTAGGCCCAACCATCTTCAGCTGCTTTATCAATGACTTCCCTCCATCATCAGGTCAGAACTGGGGATGTTTGCCAATGATTGCACAATGTTCAGCACCATTCGTGACTCCTCAGATACTGAAGCAGACCGTGTTCACACGCAACAAGATCTGGCCAAGTGGCAAGTGACATTTGCGCCACACAAATGCCAGGCTATGACCATCACCAGTGAGAGAGAATTTAGTAATCAGCTCTTGATATTCATTGGTGTTATGATCACTGAATTCTCTCTACACTCTGGGTGTTACTATTGACCTGAGACTGAACTGGATTCACCATATAAACACGAGCAGGCCAGAAGCTGGGAATACTGCAGTGAGTAACTCCCCTCCTGACTCCTCAAAGCCTGTCCACCATCTACAAGGCACAAGTCAGGAGTATGATGGAACACTCCCCACTTGCCCTGGATGGGTGCAGCTCCAACAACACTCAGGAAGTTTGACACCATCCAGGACAAAGCAGCCCCCGCTTGATTGGCACCACATCCACAAACATCCCACTCCCTCCACCACCGACGCTCAGTAGCAGCAGTGTGTACTATCTACAAGATGCACTGCAGAAATTCACCAAAGATCCTCAGACAGCACCTTCCAAACCCACGACCACTTCCATCTAGAAGGACAAGGGCAGCAGATACATGGGAACACCACCCCCTGCAAGTTCCCCTCCAAGCCCCTCACCATCCTGACTTGGAAATATATTGCCGTCCCTTCACTGTCGCTGGGTCAAAATCCTGGAATTCCCTCCCTAAGGACATTGTGGGTCAACCCACAGCAGGAGGACTGCAGTGGTTCAAGAAGGCAGCTCACCCCCACCTTCTCAAGGGGGGCAACTAGGGACGGACAGTAAATGCTGACCCAGACAGAGACACCCACATCTCACAAAATTAATAAATAAAATGAAAGACTGACCCACTACCCTATCCCTGTAACGTTCCATTTCCCACGGCCAATCCACCCTACCCTGCACATCTTTGGACTGTGGGAGGAAACCGGAGCACCCGAAGGAAACCCACGCAAACACTGGGAGAATGTGCAGACTCCTTACAGGCAGTCACCTGAGGGGGGAATCGAACCCGGGTCCCTGATGCTGTGAGGCAGCGGCGCTAACCACCGAGCCAGCATGCTGCCCAAACGCAGAGTGCCTCACAGTGAGCATGCTCAGAACCTCCCTCCATACAACATGAACGTTATGGGGCTGTCAGGACCTATAGCCTGAGGTTTAATGAGGTTGTGACAGTGTTATTCCTGGGCGTTGACCCACTCGATGTTCCTCAGGAGCTGGGGGAATGTCCTGTGCAAACACAGGTCTGTGCCTTTCCCTCCATTCTCTGTTGGTTTCATACAACAGTTAATCCACAGTAATGCCCTTTTGTAGATGTTTGATACTAATCTCGGTTTGTATTAACAGAAGCTGTTAAGATCCAATTTCCTTTAAATGATCTGCAGGCTGTATTGTGGAGACCACCCTCTTAGTTTCATTAATTGTCACACTGGCCCATCCCCTCCCTTTCAGTAAACCAGGGGCTGTTTTTATCTGTTTAAAGGTGTTGCTGCACAAATGTAAAGTTTTGTTGTGGCTGGTAAAGACTCCAATCCAAAGGGACTTGGCTGATAGAACTCGGTGTCTGTGAGGAGCTAGGGACCAGCAGTAGTGCAGGATTACACAGGAATCTCCAGGAATGAATGGAAATCCCTGTGGAATACAGTGAACCAACAAGGAAGAGAATTATCATGGGGAAAGTTGAAAAGGAGAAGGCTTTCCCCATAGTTTATGCTCCTTAAGTATAACAGTATTGGTGTTAGGGGAGGGAGGTGACTCTTCATGGAAGAGACAGGAATTAAACAGTCAGGTCATGACAAGTATGTTCTCTTTCTGATTGGCTGTAGAAAGGGTTTAGATGAATTCGGAACCTGACTGTAGCTGTTAGCATTAACTCTAATCCCATCTCCGGGCTCTAACCCCAACCACTAACCCTAACCCTATCAAATTAACTCTGACCCCGAGCAGTAATCCAAACCCCAAGCACTAACTCTGAATGCTGGGCACTAACTCTGAACGCTGGGCACTAACCCTGTAAGAACCCCAAAACTGCTTTGAGCCCATACCCGAGGGGTAGAGTACCTGGGGCATGTGGGTTTGGGGCGTGGGGTTGGGGGAATGGTGGGAGAGCGGTAGGGCACGTGACAAGAGAGCTCCCAAAATTCCTCACAGACAATCGATGACCTTTTGATAATTGTCCCGATTGCCTTGCAGATTAATCTTTAGCTGATCCATTCTGTGGCAGCTTCGTGTTTTTCTCGGCTGTGGTGTCAGCTTTAACCTTCTCTGTTTGTTGTTGATCTAAGAATGTCATAAGACCCAGTCAGCTCTGTCAGGATGTTCTGGTGCTGCTCTGTCCCTTTCAGGCCTGTAACGGTCTCCCTGTTAGTAAATGTTCAACAGCAAGAAGTTGTTGTTTGGGAAAGGCTTGGAATAAATCTTGAAGGAAGAGAAGTTATTGTTTCATCCAGTGAAGGTGAGCTGAGGTAATGGGTGACTTCACAGAGGACCACAAGTGGAGTCTGAGGCAAAGTCTTTAATTGAAAATGTGAAGAGAGTATAACTCAGGGTGAGAGGTTGTGCATTAAACCCTCCTGCAGTACACCCAATCAGAGTTAGCAACCCTACTGCAGGGAGTTACATTCGATAGGTGGGTTAGATGGGCTGAAGGCACTGTCCTGTCCAAAACCACTTCTCTGCAACTACACAACGAGCTGAGGATGCTTGAGCAGAAAAAAAAACAAATTTTCAAACCACAATTCAGGATTAAGATCGGCCATTTTTCAAAGGTCACTTTTTATTGAAAATGTTTCAATCTAAAACAGGAGAAACAGAGAAGGAGACAGGCTCTAAAACAATGCACTGACTGAACACAAACCAAACATGAGACAGAAAGTGACACTGAGCCCCTCTTCTATTTTCACTGGGTTTTTACTGATCACTTCTTTCCTGTTTTGTTGAACTGAGCGGCATAAACAATGAGGACCAATTCTCGATTCCAGGCTGACAACCAGCTACTGTTTGGGTTAACTCGATTGGTCACCTCATTCAGTTTCACTCGGAACTGAACAAACACAACTTGCATTTGTATAGCACCTTCAAGATAGTAAAACATTCCACACAGTTCACAGGAGTGTTGTCAGACAAATGCTGACACCAAGCAGTCAGGAGCTGGGTGAGTGTTAGATTGGTCGTAGAGACACGTTTGCAGTGGGCT
>NW_025969553.1:595-7862 GCF_021869965.1 Rhincodon typus | reverse complement strand
GAGTGTTAGATTGGTCGTAGAGACACGTTTGCAGTGGGCTGGGGGTGGGGTGGGTGTAGTGGAATGAGACAGAAAGGCAGAGAGGCTGAGGGAGGATTATTTCTAAGCTTAGAGCCCAGGCAGTCGATGGCATGGCCACAGAGAATGGAGTCAGTAAAATCAGTGATGAACGAGAGGCCAATAAGTGTAGGGTGTAGAGATCTTGGAGGGTTTATGGGGTTAGACAAGGTTACAGAGGGAGGGAGGAGCAAGGCTATAGAGGAATTTGAAAATGAAGAACCCAACTACAGGCTCCAGCTATTGGAGATAATTCAGTCTTTCAATCAACAGACTTATATTTCCATTCAGTAAAGAAATCACACTTAGTCCAGTCACATTCCTCTCGAATTCAGTGCGTGTAATTCACAGCTTCCAATCCTCAGCCCTTCCCATTCCCGCTTCAATCCCCCTCCCCATTCCCACATGATGGAATATACATGCTCCCAGTCTCACTCGCTGTGGGTGACATTAGCCCAGTCAGGGTAGGTATCGAGATCAAACATGGCTCGTCCCCAGGTGTTGATGGCCACAGTAACACTGGCCACTCCGATGATGTTTAGCATGAATCCAGCCTTGACCTGTGGAATGGGAAATATCGACTGCATCAAACTGGATTAAATATACCCTCAAAAAGCAGGCCGCCTGAAAACTACGTTCCTCATGTGGGGAGGCAGTGAACTAACTCAGATTGGTTCAATTTGCTGGAGCCCAAAATAAGATCACGTTGCAGAGACACTGGAAGAGGCCATTCAGCCCATCATGCATATATCACAGGCCATTCATCCCTGAGTGTCTACTACACAGGAACAGGTGGAGGCCATTCTGCCCCTTCGATCTGTTGGAATGATGTAGCACAGACAGATTTCATTTGGCCATTATAGTTGTGCCAGTTCCTGTAGATTGTTCCCATCTCTTCTCTGCAATATTATTCCCTTGAATGTTCACTGGTCTATAAATCAAAACTATTTCCAATTGCTGAATATTCAGTAACAGGAAGACACAGATTGAAGATGATTGGCTAAAGATCCAAATGGGGAGAAGAGTTTGAAGGTGCAAACATTGCAGGTACATGGGAAAAGTGGGCACTGGGGCTGAATGGAATGCCCATGGATTGCTGGGTACGGAGTCAGTGGGCTCAATGTCTCCTGATATAGTGAACTATTCTGGGATTATTCCTATGACTTATTCCATTTTTGAAAGTTCCTATTAAATTTGCTTTGAGCAGCCTGTTCTAGATCACAACGCACTGTGACAGAAATCAGTTCCTCACCTTACTTTTCGTCCCTTTGTCCAGCCTCTTAAATCCCATTACTGAGCCTCCCGCTCCACAAACAGTCCCTTCCTGTTTAAGCTCTCAGTATTATTTGAACAAACCTCTTTTCAGCTTCTTTGCTGTCAGGAGAACAGCTCCAACTTCCCACGTCTCTCCATGTAACTGAGAACCCTCGACCCCCTGAAACATTTCAATAAAGCTCAGTGCCCTTTCCAAAGCCTTGACATCTCTCCTAGATCCTGGTGCCAGACTGGGCACAATACATGGACACTAACCAGAGCTTTCTAAACAAAGCTTTTGATTTAGTGCTTCATTGCTTTTGTACTGTTTGCCTGTTTTGATTAAGCTGATGATCTTTCTGCTTTTTAACAGCCTGTCAATGTGTCCTGTCACTTTGGAAGATACACACACACCTCCAGGTGTCTCTGTGCCTGCAACTACTCTAGAACTGTACCCTCTGGTTTAGATTACCTCTTCTCATTCTCCCTTCAAAATATAACACTTCACACTTCTCTGTGTTAATCATAGAATCCCCACATTGTGGCAAAAGGCCATTCGGCCCAACAAGTCCACACTGCCCCTCCAAAGAGCATCCCACCCCTGCATTTCCCCACATCTAACCCACCTAATCTATACATCCCTTAACATTATGGGAAATTTCCCATGGCCAATCCACCCTAGCCTGCACATCTTTGGACTGTGGGAGGAAATCGGCGCACCCGGAGGAAACCCACGCAGACTCGGGGAGAATGTGCAAACTGTATCAGCCATGAAACTGCCCAATCCGATAGTTTGTCTGTGTCCTTTCAAAGAATGTGCTTCTCCTCCTCATTATTTCCTTGTTCCGTATCATCCACAGGTTTTGAAACTGTGCCTGGCAATTTTTGTATTTCCACACGAGGTAGGCATCGTTGGCAAGAGCAGGATTTGCTGCCCATTCCTAACTACCAGTGAGGAGCTGGTGCTGAGCTGCATGTGGGGAAGGTATAACCCACTGTGCTGTTACGAAGGCCGTTCCAGGATATTGACCCAGTAACAGTGAAGGAAAGAGGAGATATTTCCAAATCAGGGTGGCATGTAGTTTCAATGTGGAGTTGGACTCAATAATGTGCACCAAAGTCCAGATCACAAATATTTAGCGAAAAGGGCAGTGCTCGTGACTTCCGGAAATACCAATGTGTGCTCCCAGCAGCCTGAGACACAGTTGCTCATCAATACTTTCTGTATTTACCATTTTATATAGGCCATGGCAAGGCATCTCCAATTTTCATCTCTACCTCTGTCTGAGAACATAACCAACTGCAACCAGAGTAGGCCATTTGGCCCCTAAGCCTGCTCCACCATTCAGTATGATCACAGAATCCCTATGGTGTGGCAGCAGGCCATTCGGCCCATCAAGTCCCCATGGCTGATCAGATTGGGAATTCGTTTCACTTTCCTGACTGTTCCCCATCACCCTCCACCCTCCAATCAAAATACTCACCATATCCAACACCTTGAGGTGGCCATAGGAGAACACGATGGCATTGGGGGGAGTAGCAACAGGCAACATGAAGGCAAAAGAAATGCTTAAAGTGGTCGGAACCATCACGTATAGAGGATTCATACGGATCGTAGTAGCCTGGATTGGAAAGAATGAGAGAGAGAGACAAGTTAGCAAGGAGAAGTGGCTGACATCTCCATTCTGTGTTTGTTGTCTGGGATTATGGGCTGTAGGAATGTTGTTTAATGAACGATGATTTAACCAAAATTAAATTGGTATAATCATTCTATGCTGGGTGTTAGTGGTTGCGTTGTGTGATCTTTAATAAATCACTGGAAGGCGAGATCAAAATATTCAACCCGGTACACATGACGAACAAAGTTTGGGCCTGAGATTCCATGTGTGTCTATTCGGAATACACACAGCCTTGCCATGATGGATGAGGCATGAAACTGGCCCACTGCTTGTTCTTTCACATGGCTGTTTGAAGGTGAGCAAGGCAGTTAATCCCAGTGTCCCAGCCAATAATTCACCAACAAACACAGGATCTGGTCATTTATCACATTACTGTCTGGGAGAGCTCACTGTGAGCTAATTGGCTGCTGTGGTTCCAACTTTGTAACAGCAATCACGTTTCAGCGGAACCTCATTGGCTGTGAACTGCTATAGAAATGCAGCTCTTTTAATCTTGTATTCCTGCAGCACCTTATTGATAATTTCAGCAGCAACGAGAAGCACAGAGGTCAGTGACTATCCTACTGGCCTAGTGGCATTATCACTGGACTGTTACTCCAGTGACCCAGATAATGTCCTGGGGACCTGGGTTCGAATCCTGCCACAGCAGATGGTGGAATCTGAGTTCAATAAAAATATCTGGAATTAACAAGCTTCGATGACCATTAATTCATTTCTAATTGTTGGGGAAAAACCCATCTGGTTCACTAATGTCCTTTAGGGAAGGAAACTGCCATCCTTACCTGGTCTGGCCTACATGTGACTCCAGACCCACAGCAATGTGGTTGACTCTTAACTGCCCTCTGGGCAATAAATGCTGCCTGGCCAGCAACACCCTCATGCCATGAATGAATAAAGAAAATAAAAACTGATGGTCACAGCAGCAGGTCTTTTAGGTCCAGCTTTCCACCAATAACAATAGATGTTCCAATCCATTCGATTTGAGCAGCTGGAGGTTGAAGGGGTTGATTGTGGTCAGGTTATGACCAGCAGCATTTTCCCTCATTGAAGGGAAGCCAGTGACATCTCCAGGCAGACCTCAGCTTCATCCAAAGGCCATTCAGCCCCTCAGGCCTGCTCTGCCACTCTATCCCTCTATTTTAAGTTGAGGATTCCTTCTTTACAATCAGTAATTGTAGGGATCTGAGGGTAGTTCCAGTACTCAACATGTTGCAGAAGCTCTCTGTATATTGCTCACCATCCTCTTTCCTGTTGGGATCTAGAGGGATCGCTTGGTTGAATGTGACAAAAGAAATCTACTTGGTCATCCAATGAGAAGACGGTCTTCACTTAAACAAGATGTAGTTCATTACATGATAGTGACTAGGTGTGAGTTACATTATTTTGATAGACATAGTTACAGAGACTACGAGGAAGTTGCAGATTGTAGGTCTCTCTCATTTGGGACCCTAAGCTGTTCTCCCATCCAGTCTGTATGACATTATCATAGTTGGAGCTTAAGGCCTTCCACAGCATTAACCCTTTCAGACCCTAAACCCTGATACAACGGGAACATTACTGATATTTATTCCCCGTCCCTAGTTGCCCCCTTGAGAAGGTGGGGGGGGGAGCTGCCTTCTTGAACCACTGCAGTCCATGTGCTGTGGATTGACCCACAATGCCCTTAGGGAGGGAATACCAGGATTTTGACCCAGCGACAGTGAATGAACAGCAATATATTTCCAAGTCAGGAGGGCATGAGGTTTGGAGAGAAAGTTGAAGAGGGCAGCATTCCCATGTATCTGCTGCCCTTGTCCATCTAGATGGAAGTGGTGGTCGGTTTGGAAGGTGCTTGGATTTCTTTGCAATGTGAACCAATAAGAATTGGTGATTGTTGAGTATAATTGGTCTTCCCTTAACAATTTTGCTTATTAAGTCCCTTCTGTAACCTAAAATCCTACCTATTGATTTGGGTTCTTGTGGTGCAGTGATATCGTCCCTACCAACATACCTCTGAACAAGATAGACCTGGGGTCAAGTCCCACCTGCTCCAGAGGTGAGTCATACCATCTCTGAACAGATTGATTTAAAAAACAAATCTGCCGAGTATAACTACTTGAAAAGTGAGTAGCTCCTGGTTGCTAGTAAAGGGTTAATCCTCGGTTATCGAGCAGAAATGTGGCTTGTTTGTTTAATTAGTTCCCAATTTCCACTGGGATGGATATTGACTGATGGTATATACCAGCATGTCTTATGTTATGGAAGTCAGTCTGGCGGTGCTTTGGACAGAGTCCCTAACCCTCAGCTAAGAAGTTCCAGGATCAAATCCCACTCCAGGGCACGATAATTAAAGAAGGTGTGCTCATAATGAGGCCAAACAGATTGGGTATCAACCTGCAAATCCTTCCGACAGCCCCTCATTGAGAGATGCTGAGAGTGGGAGAGGCACAGCCAGTAAGGAATAAGGGAAGTTGCTGAATACATCGAGTATTGTTTCTGTTTCTGGAGCTCTCACAAATCCCTGCTTTCCTCGTACACCCCATTCCTGGGACAGTGGAATAATCTCAATCCCATCAACTCCCTGACATAAGCCACGTTTCCAACTTCCCTCAGCTCCCTCAGGTTGGTTTACATTAAATGGGTGATTTAGCTCAGTTTTAAAATTAATTCACGGGATGTGGACATCATTGGCTGGGCCCAGCATTTTATTGCCTGCCCCTGATGGTGATGGCGATGGCGATGACGATGGCGATGGCGATCCCACAATGCTGTTAGGGAGGGAATTCTGGGAACTTGACCCAGCAACAGTGAGGGAAAAGCGATATATGTCCAATTCAGGATGGTGAGGGGCTCGGAGGGGAACTTTCAGGGGATGATGTTCGCATTAGTCCTCCACCTTCCTGAACAGTAACCCGACTGATTCCTGTTTATAGAGTTCGGCCCCTTATTTGACCAAGCTGGCCCGGCCTTGTCCAAAGGTCTGCTTACTGGGCAATCCAGCACTCTTTCCCCAACACCCCCCCAAGTGGGACTGGAACCCACAGCTTTGTAACCCTGAGGAAAACCTCTCCCTCCAGCCCCCACCACCTGTGTTTCACCCCGAGTAAAGGAGCAACATGACAAGCAGAAAGCACATACCATTGAAGCCAGGATAGGGAGGAAGAGCGTGGCTGTAGCTACGTTGCTTGTGCATTCTGTGAAGGTAGCAACTACCGTACACAAGATAATCACGATGGCCCATTGGGGAATGGTCTTCAGGGGGAGTAACTGATTCCCCAGCCATCTGGAAAGACCAGAAACCTGGGGAGGGGAGGGAGAAAAAACATTGAAGATTTTAGCTCTGACAGAATTTCTGCTGATGTCTGAAAATTAAAAGCAGAACCTCAAAAGTTAATAATATTGATAGAATTACCTGAGCCACGCACAGATTGTTTTAGGAAGAGGACAGTAAAGGTGGAAGCTGGGGGGTGGTAGAGGTGAGTTTTAGTTTGTGGGCAGCTGAGAGAATTGGGACCTCTCTCTTTTAGATCACCTTCACCAAAACTGTCCTGGAATCAGGAATCTGCTCAGTCGTAACGAGGCAGTGGCAGGGTCCTGAAAACTAACCAATAGTTGGGGTGGTGGGGTGGGGAAGAAGGGTTAGAGTTCAGGGATGGGAGTGGAGGGGTCAAGTAAGGGAAGATGCCAGGAGAATATAGGAGAACACGACAGGGATATAAACGAGTCAGTGGAAACGGAAAGATAATGCGGAGTGGTTCTTTTCACTGGGAAAAATATAGAACATAGAACAGTACAGCACAGTACCGGCCCTTCAGCCCACGATGTTGTGCTGAACTTTAACCCTAATTCTAAGGTCTATCTAACCTCCACCCCTACCTTATACTATCATCCATATGTCTATCTAATAGTCACTTAAATGTCCCTAATGAGGCCGACTCCACTACCCTCTCGGCAATGCATTCCACGCCCCTACCACTCTCTGAGTAAAGAACCTACCTCTGACATCTCCCCTATATCTACCTCCACTCACTTTAAAACTATGCCCCCTCGTAATAGCTACCTCCACCCGAGGAAAAAGTCTCTGGCTGTCTACTCTATCTATACCTCTGATCATTTTGTACACCTCTATCAAGTCACCTTCGTCGTTCTAAAGAGAAAAGCCCTAGCTCTCTCAACCTTTCCTCGTAAGACCTTCCCTCCATTCCAGGCAACACCCTGGTAAATCTCCTCTGCACCTTTTCCAACGCTTCCTCATCTTTCCTGTAATGAGGTGACCAGAACTGGACACAATACTCCAG
>NW_025969553.1:0-495 GCF_021869965.1 Rhincodon typus | reverse complement strand
TATTTTGTAACATTTCCACAGAGAAAAATTTATAGGAGAGATCACGGGAGTAGAGTTGGATTGCTCTTTCAGAGGGCTAGTACAGTACGATGGGCTGAGTGGCTTTCTCCTGCGCTGAGTGATTCTATTCAATCAGACTCATCATGAACTTTCTCTGTTTTCTCTGCAGGAACAACATCCCAAAGTGGTTGATGATGGACCCAGCTGAGTTGGTTGTGAACGTGGTCATTTCAGCAGCCATAGTGACCTGTTGGTGTTTGATCCCACAGCCTCCGCACCTGAGCGGGTGAACATTGGAATAGTCAAGGTGCTTACCTCACAGCCCTTAGCCAGCGCAAAACCTCCTCCCAACAGGAGAACCACACTCCAGGGCAGCTTATGGTGGACAATATCCCAGCTCAGGAGTCTCTTGATAGCTCTTCCTTGTTCAGCTGGAAGGCATTATAAACACAAACAAACAATCTCACTCGAGACAGTAGGAACTGCCGATGTTGG
>NW_025969552.1:9990-14634 GCF_021869965.1 Rhincodon typus | reverse complement strand
AGCAACTCATATTCCGCTTGGGAACCCTGCAGCCCGATGGTATCAATGTGGATTTCACAAGCTTCAAAATCTCCCCTCCCCCTACCGCATCCCAAAACCAGTCCAGCTCTTTCCCGCCTCCCTAACCTGTTCTTCCTCCCACCTATCCCCTCCTCCCACCTCAGGCCGCACCCCCATCTCCTACTTACTAACCTCATCCCGCCCCCTTGACCTGTCCATCCTCCCTGGACTGACCTATCCCCTCCCTAACTCCCCACCTACAGTCACCCTTACTGGCTCCATCCCCGCCTCTTCGACCTGTCTGTTTCCTCTCCACCAGTCTTCTCCTATATCCATCTTCTATCCGCCTCCCCTTCTCTCCCCATTTATTTCAGAACCCCCTTCCCCTCCCCCATTTCTGATGAAGGGTCTCGGCCCGAAACGTCAGCCTTCCTGCTCCTATGATGCTGCTTGGCCTGCTGTGTTCATCAAGCTCTGCACCTTGTTGTCTCTTATCACAGACGGTTTACTTTGGAGAATTAATTCTTATTATTTCCCATTTTCATTCCTGTTGCTCACACCTGTTTGTTCTGTGAACTTCTTGGCGCTCTGTGCAGCCACTGACATTTCTGTCTGGTTAACAGTTGCTTTCACTTCTGATCGTTTTATTATCATTTGCTGCCAAAGGCTCAGAGTCAGATATTGCACCGAGAAAACGGCACCTGTGGTTGTAGGAACCGTCTGTCTGCTGCATTCTTTTGAAAAACATTCCCTGTTACTTTGCTTTCAAACCTGCAGTTACTGTCGAAACTGTAGCCTGGGGGTGGAGATGGAAAGCAGAATATCACACTGAAACTGCATGGGGACCATTTAACTGGGTTGACCGTTGGTTCACCCCAGCTCTCCCCACATTTCTGATCTTGCTGCTCAATGCTCTGACCGTCAGCAAAATTTTGTCATCAAGTAGCATCCGCAGGAAGTTGAGAGGAAGCAAATGTGATGTAGATCAGATTGATGCAGAGATGCAGAAGCGAAGGAAATCCATCATCTTCATCTTCACTATATCTGGTAACTTCCACCTTTTATGGATGACGTATTTGGCCTTCTTGATCGTAATGAGAATTACAAAACATTATTATTCAACAGGTTGGAATGACCCGCTCCTGATCGCATATGTTACCAGTTTTATGGTCGTGCTTTTGAGCTGCTGAACAAGCACGTGTATTTATGTAGTGACACAAACCAAATTCAGAGAGAAGCTAAAGAATGCAATGAAATATCCTTTCAGAATCATATTTAAAGCATTGAACCTCTGTGAAGAACGGAGGAATTTTCAGCATTTAATTTGATTAGAATCCAATTTCCGATTCTGCGTTTTGTCGGCGCCCATCTTGAACGCAAAAGGCACCATCTCAGACCCACTTTGCTCTAGCTGTAACACTGAAAGTATCTGAGAATACTTTTGTTTCCCTCTGTGACGATGGATTACCAGAGTTCAGGAGATGACATCACTTACGTGGTTAACTTGTTATAGGGTGGATTTAGACAAATCAGTGGTCCCAAATAGAACAAGAGCCAAGCCACAGTTTTATTTTCATTTTGGAATACATGGTGCATCTGAACATTTTGGTTTGATTTTGTCTCTCATTGAATAACTCAGGAAGACTTTATTTTGGGAACGAATGCTGTTAACCTGACGATACTTCATTGAAACATATCAAACAAAAAAATCATTGGAATAACTTTATCTCTATCGAAATTCTTAGCAAGGTAAAATGTGATTTTATTGCTGTTCAGCATCTGTTCCAATGTAGCAGGATCATATAAACACATTTTGTTAAAGGCGAATTCATCAAATTCAGCAAATGGAATATTGCATTCAGTTTCGGTCACCTTGCAACAGGAAGGATGTTATTAAACTGGAAAGAGTGCAGAAGAAATTTCCTAGGATGTTGCCAGGACTCAAGGGACTGAGTTATGGGGAGAAGTTGGACGAGGTAGAACTTTTTTCATCAGAGCAGAAGAGACAGTAGGGTGGATGTTCTTAGAGAAGGGTATAAGATCATGAGAGGCATGGATTGGTTGAATTCACTCAGCCGTTTTCCCAGGGTTGTGGAACGTAAGACTAGATGGTGTCAGCTTAATGTAAGACGGGAGAGAAGAAATGGGAACGTGAAGTTCAACTTTCCAGCACAGATTGTGGTATGCATGTGGAATGAGATGCCAGCGGAAGTGGTTGACGTGTCTGCAATGCTTTGTTATATATATTTCAGTTCTAAACCCTCATTATATAAACAGAGAAGTGAAAGATTGCTCAATCTCTTTATAGTCTACTCCACAATGTGAAGGACTCGTCTCTGACTCCTGGTATTAACGCAATTAACATTTGAAGAATGTAGACAGTTCTATCTGTTCTATTCTTTTGTCCAAATGTTTTCTTAAATTTTCTTGAATCACATCAGATGAATAATGCAATCAAGACAACTCCTTCATCTCAGATCAGAATTATATGCAAACTTAATCTGTGGGAGATTACATGCATATTAAAATGTGCTTTCATGAGATTGGGGAGCCACTGCTTACAACACAATTTGCTGGTTATTCTTTATTGTCCTGAAAAAGTGGGCCGTGAGCTTCATCCTTTAACCACTGCAATTCGGAATGATAATGTGTGCAGTCATCGCTGAACATCCTTCTTCAGATTTAATGAGGGTGGGAAGGTCACTGATACGACTAAGCCATTATCCTGAGCAATCTATATTGAGATATCAATGGAATGAAAGGAGTGATCTGCATCTTCCCCTCTCTCTCGTCGAAGCCCTGCAAAATAAATTTCCCCAGATACCGTTTGGATTCCATTGGCGAGGCTCCTTGAATTCACACTCATTTTAACACCGCCTTGATGTCAGTGATGGTCTCTCTCAAATGCTCTCTGGAATTCAACTTGTTTTTCATATTTAAAGGAGGTTAGATGGAGTTCAGGAGGCCGTTTTACACTGCAGAAGGCAAGTAGACCTTTAGTGAGCCGTTGATTGCTGCGTTAGTGCTGATTCATGTCAATTGTTTCGAATGGCTTGATATCAACGGTGGGAGGAATCCGTTCCAACTATTTGTTAATGAATGAGAGCAGACCAATTGCTGTTATCATTACGGACTTTGAAACGTTGGCAACGTTGCTCTTTGGCGTGTCTAAACCAGTGTTGGAACTCGACTGGAACAGCTTTGCTAGGGGCATTGCTGTTTTGAAGAACAAGCCTTCAGTAGTCCTGCAAATATATTGTCAGAGCTCAGAGACATTTTTTCCATCCAATGTCGTCAGCTGTGTCTTGATATGCCACCTGAAGTAAATCGAATTGGCTGAAGCAAATATTAAAATGTGTTCAGGTGAAATAATTAAGTCACTACATGATCGCTGTTAATTCCTACTGGTTCTTTTCGTACAATCATATTATTCTTTCCTTTGAAACTGGAGGCAATAACTTCATGTCCGGCATGTTCCAGAGGTGTGTCCATTCAGATTGTTTAGAAATTATCTAGGAAGGAAAAACTGGAACTGCTGCGTAAAAGTTACTGCAGTGTATTAACCTGACAGGAGGAACCCTCCAGCCTTGCAATGATGTGTGAATGTCACTGGACAAGGATGTATGGGCTCAATTCCTCCTTGCACCAGATGCGTGCAATAGCATCTCTGAACAGGTTGATTCGCACAGCTAAAGCTTATTCCTGGGGTTCTGTGGAACAGTGGTAGTGTTCATAGCGAGATGATCCAACTGCTATCAATTACATTATTTGAAATCTTACCTCACGACAGGTGACCCTACCAACCTCTCACACACACACTCACATACACGCACAGATACAAGCACACTGTCTCATACAAACACACGCACACACAGCCACACATACTCGCCTAAAGGCCCTCCGCTTCTTCCTGTCCCGCAGGCCCGAACAGTCCCCCTCCACTGACACCCTCATCCGCTTAGCCGAACTCGTCCTAATCCTCAAAAACTTCTCTTTCAATTCCTCCCACTTCCTACAGACAAAGGGGGTGGTCATGGCACCCGCATGGGCCCAAGCCATGCCTGCTCTTTGTAGGTTACGTGGAACAATCCCTCTTCCGTATCTACACTGGCCCTAAACCCCACCCCTTCCTCCGTTACATTGATGACTGTATCGGTGCCGCCTCGTGCTCCCACGAGGAGCTCGAACAGTTCATCCACTTCACCAACACCTTCCACCCCAACCTTAAGTTCACCTGGACCATCTCTAATACCTCTCTCTCCTTCCTGGACCTCTCTGTCTCCATCTCGGGCAACCACCTAGAAAGCGATATCCATTTCAAGCCCACCGACTCCTACAGCTACCTAGAATACACCTCCTCCCACCCACCTTCCTGCAAAAATGCCGTCCCCTATTCCCAATTCCTTCCCCTCCGCCGCATCTGCTCCCAGGATGAGGCATTCCACTCCCGTACATCTCAGATGTCCTCGTTTTTCAAGGACCGCAACTTCGCCCCCTCAGTGGTCGAAAACGCCCTCGACCGTTGTCTCCCACATTTCCCGCAACTCATCCCTCACACCCCGTCCCCGCAATAACAAAAAAAAAAGAATGCCCCTCATCCTCACGTACCACCCCACCAACCTCCGGATCCAAAGCATCATCCTC
>NW_025969552.1:4731-9490 GCF_021869965.1 Rhincodon typus | reverse complement strand
GTTTCGGGCCTAGACCCTTCTTCAGAAAAGGCCCGAAACGTCAGCTTTCCTGCTGCTTGGATTGTGCTTGGCCTCCTGTGTTCATCCAGCTCTGCACCTTGTTATCACAAACTGAGCAAATGTACTTTTCCATTTAGCAGCCACCTCAGCACAAATCAGGGTGCAAAAGATCCATCTGCGTTGTTGGATCAGGTTCTATGTGTAATGACAAAAGTACGCAAGGAATAGGACTATTTTAAGAAGTATTTTGGGTGATAATTTTTAAAATTATCATATTCGTCTCCCCAAGCTGGCTGCACAACTATATAAGACCATGAATAATCCAATTTTCCTCACATGCACTTTCGTGACAATTCGCCATATCACTTGATTCCGTTCCTGATCAACAATATATCGATTGTAGCCAGAAGAATACGCACCGAGTCTGCCACACAACTCACGGGGACAAGACTTTAAAAGGACTCACAACTCTCTGAGAGACAAAATTCCTTCTCATCTGTCTTAGGTTGGTGCTTCTCCATCTTGATACTATGGCGTCTAGCATTTACCCTGTGCAACACTTTTAATAAACTTACATGGTTCAATGAGAACATCACTCATTCATTTTTGCTCAAATGAGTGGAGTCGCAACATGATTACTCTTTGCTCAAATGGATACTCATCCATATTGATGATCACGCTTGTGAATTTTATCTGAAGTATTTCTAATAAAATAACGTCAAAACAAGAAACTACTCACAGTAGTCCAGATGTGGTCTCTTCAGCACATTGTACAGTCGCGTAAGACTTTCGTCCTTTATACTTCAATACCCTTGAATTCATAGTCAACATTCTAATGGCCTTCCTGATTACATGCTGCCCCTGTTTGCCAACTTTCTGTGCTTCATGTATAAGTACCCATAGCCCCTTCATGTTGCAGCTTTCTTCAGTTCTCTTTCTCTCTAGTTTATTGTTTTATTCTCGTTTATAAAACGAATAATTTCACAATTTCCACATTTTACCCCTCTTGCCATTTTTTTGTCGATTTAGCTAAATGAACAATCTCTCCCTCTAAATTGCTGTATCCTTCTCGCAACTTTCCTATCCGCTTACATTTCTGTAGGAAGCAAGTTTGGCTGCGGTACATTCATTTCCATAACGCCAAGTCATTAATATAAATTGTAAATAGCCACGGTTCCCTCTTTGAATCCTTTAGGAATGCCATTGGTTACAAGTCTGCATCGTGAAAAACAACACCTTATCCCCACTTGCTGTTCCTCTGCATGAACCAATTCCCTATCCTTGCCAATTTTCTACCTCCAACACGATGGTCGCTAATCTCACATCTGAAACATTTGTGATGTACCATGGCGAATGCATTGACTGGTTCCCTTGTTTTCATTCTGGTTAAGATTTCCTCAGAGAAAAAAAATACACTCGACAGATATGTTTTCCCTTTCGTGATTCCATTGAGATTTTGCTTCAGTAAAATATGATATTCCAAGCGTTCTGGTGTTACCATTTGAATAACTGAATGCAATACTTATTCCGTTAATAGATGATTCAGCAATCAACATAGAGCTGACTGCGTTTTTGCATTCTGCGTATTTTGAACTTCAGGTGTCACATTGACAGCTATCCAGAATCAAAAGATTTTTGGAAAATTACAGGCAATATATATACTTTCTCTGTAAATACTTCTTTCAGTATCCCAACACACAAACCATCAGGATCACTGGACTTTTTCACTGATAGTGATGATAATTAATTGCTCTCCCATAGTCCACAGTCCATAGATTTAATCAAACGTTCCACTATAAATTCTGATGTTTAATATCTGTTAACAATTGCCATTTGGCTGACTATATGACATATTGTTCTTATAACATTATCTCTGATGTATTCTATGAATTCATTTACGTTGCTACCATTCCACCTTAATTGACCAAATCAACATTAAAATTAAGTCATCCATTATTATTGGATTTTTTTTGTTTACATACCTCCATTACTAGTTGATATATACCCTATTCTAAAGCTTTGCTTCAGTGTGGGTGTACATACACTAAACATCTTCATTTCCTTGCTGTTTCTTTTTCTTAAAATTTCATTCAAGTTGACACAATGTCATGTCGATCAGACTATCTACTCCCAGCATCGAAACGTCAAGTGACCGAGAGTAAACAGAACAAGTGCTTCAGTTTCCCCTCAAGGACTCACTGGTGAAGTGTGACATTTCCATAGACATCTGGAAACCACTGGCCCATGACCATCCAGAGTGGAAGAGGATGATCTGGGAAAGCGACAAGTCCTGCCTTCGGGTGACAATGGAAGGCATGCAGAAACAGGAAAGGAGTATCCTTTCTCACCAATGCCCCATGCACCCTTCGCGTGACTGCTACCTACATCACGTTTAACAGAGTCTCAGGTAGCCGCTTTGGTCTGTACAGCCAACTATGGACTCACTGTGAGAGTGGAAGAGATTCATCCTAGACTTCGAGGGACTGCTGATGATGATAACGTCGTCTCTCACAGTTGTCCCCATCTCCTGTTTTGTTCATAGAACATAGAACATAGAACATAGAACATTACAGCGAGGTACAGGCCCTTCGGCCCTCGATGTTGCGCCGACCTATGAAACCAATCTGAAGCCCATCTAACCTAAACTATTCCATTATCATCCATATGTTTATCCAATGACCATTTAAATGCCCTTAAAGTGGGCGAGTCTACTATTTTTGCAGGCAGGGCATTCCACGCCCTTACTACTCTCTGAGTAAAGAACCTACCTCTGACATCTGTCTTACATCTGTCACCCCTCAATTTAAAGCTATGTCCCCTCGTGCTAGCCATCACCATCCGAGGAAAAAGGCTCCCACTGTCCACCCTATCTAGTTGTTATTCCACCACATTTGATACCCTCTTCTCTTTCCAAAAGGTGAAATTTCGCTGAATGTTGTTCCCAGCTTAGATTTCCTTCTAACTATGTCAGCTTAATGGTTATGAGATCAAATTCATTTATCTCGATTTGCAACTTCAGCTTATACCTTACCCTGAATACTGTAAACCCTATTCCTTAGAAGATAGGAGAAGAGGAAGAGGATCATCTTCCCACATCTTCTCATACCCTTTTATTGATTTAGCATTGGAACCTACGGGCAAATCCTTCTTGTAAACACTCGCTAAATGTGGCATGATTCAATTTTTGACACAGAGATTTCCAAACGATCAACATATCTGGGCGATGAAATTTTCTTAGTCTTAGTGCAAAATGCATTTATTCCATCCAGTCCTTTGCAATTTCATTAGATTCTGTGAGATGATTCCATCATTCGTCTAAACTCCAGTATGCACAGATCTAACTTCCAGTCTCTCTTCATACGTCAGTCATGTTATCCCAGAAATCAGTCTGGTAAACCTTTATTGCACCCCCTTCACTGCTGGATCATCCTTCGTCAGACGAAGAGACCAATTCTGCGCACAGCAGTCCTAATGTGGTCTCATCGAGGCCGTTAAAACCTCCCAAAAAAGTTTTGATTTTGAACCTGAATTCCCTCACAATGAAAACCAACACATCGTTTGATGTGTTCACCACCTCATTGTTTATTTTCAGCAAGAGCATACCCAGTTAGGTTTCTGTATCTATTATCAATTAGGTGGTAATCTGTCTTTCTCTTTTTACTATCAAAGTGGATCATCTCACATTTATTCTTATTGTACTTCATTTGTCATGTGTTTGCCCACTCGCTCAATTTGTCTGAATATCATACATATCGGACGGACAAGGAAGTTGGTGCGTGTGCAGCTTCAATACGTAACAAAAAAAAAATGTTGTGACTTATCTCGAAGTATTTAATGGGGAAAGTATAAAGGGAACATTCTTCTAAATCTCATCTGCGATGTACGCACACACCTGTACTTGCAAAGATGTTATTGAGGAGGTTTTACCCTGGATCTTACACCATGCTTTCTCTTGCTTTGCACCATATGATAGAGACAGAGCAGAAGTAGTTTTCCACTGTATCTGATCCACAGTAAAGCTATTCTGGGAGTTTTATTTCCTTTCAAGGGCTTTTGCAGAGGAAATTTCACTCGGTAGCCAACCTCATACTGTACATTTTCTGGGAGCGGTTGATCATGTAATACAAGGCTATTCACAAAGTAAATCTGCATTATTGTTATCCCAATAGAAAGATTAGTGAGCATACTCTTCCAACGTCGACGTTTGAACAGATTTGTACACACACACATATCAAAATTACACGTTCATACAATGTAAATCTTCTCAGTTTAAAATACACAAAATATGTAAGTATGGTAGTTTCTATTCGCTGCCTTGTTCATACATCAGATTATGTGGACAAGGTAATGCAAAAACAGACATATGTTTCTATAATATTTACAACAGTTGTTCACCACTTTCTTCAGCTGAACCTTCAACGATCTCCTTCATTGTTTCACCTAGCATATGGTTATCCACGGTGTGCCTGGAGATGGATTCTTCAATCCTGGCGGAAGATAAAGACCCTTAGCCTTCACGTGTTACGTAGACCTGTCACTCTTTGATTGCCAAATGTAAATTGGAATTTGGTCTAATTAAAGTTACCCTTTCTGTCTAAATAATTCTGAGAATAAACAAGTGAAGTAATTAAAATATCTCTTCAAGACAACAAGGTGCAGAGCTGGATGAACACAGCAGGCCAAGCAGCATCTTAGGAGCAGAAAGGCTGACTTTTCGGGCCTAGACCCTTCATCAGATGAAGGGTCTAGGCCCGAAACA
>NW_025969552.1:0-4231 GCF_021869965.1 Rhincodon typus | reverse complement strand
AGAAGGGTCTAGGCCTGAAACGTTAGCCTTCCTGCTCCTCTGATGCTGCTTGGCCTGCTGTGTTCATCCAGTCCATTCAGTAGCCTGTCTGTTTCATACTGTTCATTAGAGGCTAGGAATTTCGCCTAAAATGTGCTGTGCTTTTTGTACTTGGCTAGATTCTTTTTCTCATTGTCCCACTGGGGCAGTAGATTTAGAGGAAATGTGAGGAAAAAAAAAAGAGGGTGGTGGAAATCTGTAAGTCACTGACTGTTAGGGTAATACATGCAGAAACCCTCATAACTCTGAAAAAGTATTTGGATGTGCATTTGCAATGCCAAGGCATACAAGGCTAGGGAGTAAGTGTTAGAAAATGAGGTTAAAAGAGTTAGGTGGTTGTTTTTATTTGGTGCACACATGATGGGCCAAAGGGCCTTCCTCTGATCTCCTTAACTGTGTTACTGATTCAGACTGTGGCCCCTATATAGATCATTGATTATGAGCTTGTTTACACTGGGTCACTGAACTTCCACACAGCATGTTACCCTTTGGGCGGGTTGGTGTATTTATCTGGTCAAATTCTTGACACATACAAGTTGTGTGTTATTGCAGCTGTTTAGTAACTCAGCCTTCAGTGTGTAAATGATAGCAAGACTAATAGGACAGAATCTGCATTAACTACATTGTTTCTCCCTGTCTTTTGACTTCAGAAAGTAGAAAAACATTGATACATTCGGTTTGGTTTGATTCCTGGGTTGAACAATCCACTGGAATATCACTGATAGGATACTGTTCCCAGATTACTCCATGCTGTGTTTTTCCCTGTGGGACAGTGGGATCTGTCACAGCTGAACACAGCCTATCCACATCCTGAACCACGCACGTTCACTAGGCACTGGTACTGACTGGGAACACTGGGTCAATGCTAAGTGTAATTGTCAGTAACAAATCATAGCCCTGACTGATCTCCATGCTGGCTTTTTCCTGTCAGTGTGTCCCCTCAATTGAGATATCGTGCAGAAGTAGCATTTTGGGACTGGGTCCCCGAGTCTTGTCATCCTGTGTCTGGGACTCTGCTCCCTCAAATGGGAGATAACCCTCACTCCACTTGAGCTGGGAATTGGGAAACTAGGCTTTCAACGTTAAGTACAGGTGGTTAAAGGAGAGGAATAGAAAGTCGGCCAAATCTATTCATCAATGACAGGGATAGCTAACATCCTGACAACTCCATTTTCAGTCCACATCTCAGACTGCGGAGTGATTGGAGTTGATTTTCTCCATCTGAACTAAACTGATTTGCCCACAGCCTGAAACAGATTAAAGGTTAAACAGATTAAACAACTGTGTAAATACAGGAAGACTTCAGTTAACATTTAAATGACAATCACAGTCAAATGTTAACTACAAATGCTACTGATTCCTATTCACATTTGGTTAATTACATTAACAGTGAATACTTACCAGATCTGTTCCAGACTCTTGCAGTTCATTATGAATTTGCAGAGAGCAGGTACAGGTTGGTCTGTGAAACAGTTTGATCCGAGGTTTAGCTCTACCAGTGACTGTTTTGTACTGACGGCGGAGGCGAGACCCTCAGCACAAGAATCTGAGAGATGTTTCAGTCCAAGAATGGCCATCAGAGAGAAATACCAGAAATCAAACAAACTCCCCAATGTTTAATAATACTATAATGTTGCTAACACTAATAAAGAGTATGAGACGTTATAAACACAATCTCTCACAATTTGGTACTTAGTTCAGCTTGTGTTTTACAGGTGCGATTTCTCAGGATCGCAGACAGAAGCTCCACTCCCAAATCATTTGATTCATTATAACACAGATTCAGGTCTGGCTTGTACTCACAGCAGAGGTGAGATCTTTTGCACAAGAATCTGTGAGGTCCTTATGCTGCAGCTGGGTTGAAAATGACAGAAATCAGAATAAATTCCCAATGTTTTAATGTACATGATGATTGGCAACATTCAAGAAATACAGCTTGTATTTTGTCTTCTATATAAATTCAAGTGATACAGTAAGTCTGAGAAATAAATAGAATATATTGGAATTAATCAGCAGCTCAGGCACAGTACATTAGTATTGGGATATTGCAGCAAATCAACTGCTTTTAAAGCAGGAAGGAAATGGACATGCAGGGTCAAGGAATGAACAAACTTGAATTGCAGGATGACTCAAAACAAATTATGGTGCAAGGCAAACTTTCAGTATCTTAATGCAGATCACCATGGAAGGGCATGAAATAGTGAATGGCGCAAGTATAAAACAAAGACAGTACAGCACAGGAATAGGCCTTTCAGCCCTCCAAGCCTGAGCTGACACATTTTGTTCTTCCATACTAAAATGGTCTTCACTTAGAGGATTCGTGTCCCTCTAATCCCTTCCTACTGATGTACTTGTCCAGGTGTTTCTTGAATGCTGCTTCCACCACCTCCTCTGGCAGCACGATCCAGGCACTTATCATCTTTTGTGTGAAAAACTTGCCTTGCACATCTTTTTAAACCTTCCCCCGCCCTGCACTTTGAACCTGTGTCCCCTAGTAATTGACCTCTCCAGCTTGGCAAAGATGCCTCATACTTTTCACTATATCCATGCCATTCACAATCTTATAAACTCCTATCAGGTCGCCCCTCTACCTCCTGCATTCCAGTGAAAACAAACCTAATCAATCCAATCTTTCTTCATAGCTAAAATCCCACATACCAGGCAACATCCTGGTAAACCTTTTCTGTACCCTCTCTAAAGCATGCACATCTTTCTGGTAGTGTGGTGAAGAACTGTACAGAATGTTCCAAGTGTGGCCTAACTAAAGTTCTATAAAGCTGCAGCATAACTTGTCTATCCTTATACTCAATGCAACTTCCAATGAAGGCAAGCATGCCATCGGCCTTATTTTTACTACCTGCGCTGCGACCTTCAGTGATCTGTTGACCTGCACAGCCAGATCCCTCTGCATATCAATACACCTAAAGATTCTGCCATTCTCTGTATAATTTCCCCTTGTACTTGACTTTCCAAATAGTATCAACTCACATTTGTCTGGATTAAATTCCATCTGCCATTTTTCTGCTCTTGCCCCCAACAGATCTATACCTTGCTATATCCTCTGACAATCCTCTTCACAATCTGCAACTTCACCAGTCTTTATATCATTCACAAACTTGCTAATTAGACCAGCAACATTTTCTGCCAAATCACTTATGTAGACCATGAACAGCAGAGGTCCCAGCACTGATCCCCGTGGAACACCACTAGTCACAACCCACCATTTTGAAAACCATCGTTCCACCGCCACCCTCTGTCACCTATGACTAAGCCAGTGCTGTATTCATCTTGCCAGCTCACCCCAATACCATGTGATTTCACCTTTTTTACCAGTCTGCCATGAGGAGCCTTGTCAAAGGCTCTACTGAAGTCCATGTAGACAACATCAACTGCTTTTCCCTTAATCACCTCTGTCACTTCCTCAAAAAAGTCAATCAAGTTGGTGACGCACGACCTTCCCAGTACACAACCATGCCGTCTATCACTAAGGAGTCCAATTGCTTCTAACTGCATATAGATCTTGTCCCTGAGAATCTTTTCCAACAATTTCCATATGACCAACGTGAAGCTCACAGCTTTTCCCATCTCCCTCTAGAGGGAGTGGCATGGTGGCTCAGTGTTTAATTTCTTTTGTACTTTCCTTATATACTTCAAGGGCTTCATCAGTTCCCTTCCGCCTAGACCTTACGTATGAATTGTCCTGATGAAGGGTCCCAACCCAAAACGTTGACTTTCCTGCTCCTCGGATGCCGTCTGACCTGCTGTGCTCCTGTAGCTCCACATTTTAATCAACTCTGATTTCCAGCATCTGCAGTCCTTGCTATCTCCTAGACCTTAGGTGTGCTTCCTTTTTCATTTTGACAAAGATCATAACATCTTTGGTCATCCAAGGTTCAGGTAACTTGCCGTACCTATCCCTCATTCTCACAGGAACTCTTAACAGCTGTCGTTTGAAATATTCCCACATGTCTGACGTACAGTCGCCTCCAGTCAAAATTCTCCAGTTCCTGCCTAATATTGTTGCTGTTTGCCTTTCCCCAGTTGAACACCTTCACCCGAGGACTATTATTATCCCTATCTATGAGTATTTTAAAATTCACGGCATTGTGGTCACTACTTCCCGAAATGCTCCCCCACAAACTTCACTCATCTGGTCAGGCTCATTTCCCAAAACAAGGTCCAGTATAACCCC
>NW_025969551.1:730-14639 GCF_021869965.1 Rhincodon typus | reverse complement strand
TGTCAGAGGATCAGTACTGAGGGAGTGCCTCATTGTCAGAGGGTCAGTACTGAGATAATTAAGCACTGTCAGTGGGACTCTGGGCTTCAGTGCTAGAAGATGAGAGTAAAAAATCATGAAAGTGATGCTAAACCTTTATAAAGTAGTGCTTTCAGCTCCATTTGAGTACATAGTGAATTCTGAACACCATATTTTAGGAAGAACATTAAGAACCTGGAAAGGGAGGAAAGGAAATTGAGCAGAATGACAGCAGCATTACATCCAGGAGGTGGAAGCATACTTGGAAATGTGTGTCCCTGCCTTCAAACTCAATTGCAGTAAAAGATAAAATGTCAGTGTGTTAGATAGTTAGAGGGGATTCAGATTGGTTTCGGCGCAACAGCGAGGACAGAAGAGCCGGTACTGCGCTGTAATGTTCGATGTAATGTTCTATGTTCTATGCTGTTGAAAGGGGAAGACAGGAATGTGGGCTGAAAGGTCAAGACAAAGTTACAGGGTGAGGGAGATTAAAGATCAAATTCACCATTGAACACAAAGCAAAGGCAAAGGTAACGAAAACAGAAGCTGTTGGAAAAGTTCAGCAGGGCTGGCAGCATCTGTGGAGGCAAAAAAACAGAGTTAAATATCCAGGTCGGGTGATCCTTCCACAGAACACAAACGCAGCGGTAATGGTTGTTGAGAAGAGACAAAACATTGGTCTACATTCAATACTGAGTTCAACAGCTTTAGACCCATTAACACAGTCCTCTGATTGGATATACTTTCCCCTTGTGATTGCATCCTGTCTTCATGCATTATTTCCTTTTCAATCAGATCTTCATTCTACCATTAACATCAGCTCTGGAGCAATGCTTTGTTTCTTCTCTACAACCTTTACCACTATCTTTCCCCTTTTATTCGTTATCACACTTTGATCTGCAAAACCCCTCACTCTCTAATATGCGCTAATAATCCCTTCTGTTCCATATATTTCTCTATCCCCTTTCGACAGGATTATATCCATCAAATTTCCACTTCACTTCAATTGCAAAACGTTTCAGTGGACTCAAAACAGTAACTTCCTCTTTCAACAGAGGGGGCGGAGGTGTCGGTGCCTATGGAGGGTCCGCATTATCGAGGGGGTTGGGTGCGGGGTACGGTGTCGTTTCTGATGGTGACAGTTCAGAATTTGAAAACAAAAGACCTCGCGCTTGCGTGGGCACGCACTTATCTTCACCTCCGCTGGCGCTCTTTCCTCGGTGTGGGTTTGGGCGTGGTTGTGGTCTGGCTTTAGAACATAAGACCTCGGAGCAGGAGTAGGGCATCCGGCCCTTCGAGCCTGCTCCGCCATTCGATAAGATCATGGCTGATCTTTTCGTAGACTCAGATCCACTTACCCGCGTTCTCACCGTGTCCCTTAATTCCATTATTGTTTTAAAAAAATCTACCTTATCTTTAAAAACGTTTACTGAAGTAACATCAACTACTTCACTGGGCAAGGAGTTCCATAGATTAACAACCCACCGGGTGAAGAAGTTCGTTTTCACTTCAGTCTTTCCCCTGCCTCCGCTGATTGGAGCAACCGCACGTCATGGGCGTCGCCCCAGTCCTCACGGGCGAGACTCTGTCGTTCGTCGGCGGGGCACATGCATAGACCGTTTCATCTGATTGGTTAAACTGTCGCGCCCGCCCCATTTTGCTCACGTGGGGTTTGGACAAGGACTCGTGGTCACATGGTTCCTAGTGATTAATTAGTTGCTGAACATCTGGTCTTTCTTCGTCCATAATTCTATACTTTTAACCCGGTGCACACCTGAGGTTGGAAGCCTGTTTCTGGGTATACCATGTTGGTTGAGCCTTGTACGAAGTCTTCCGTGAGGCTTGTTCCTCAGTCTTGGCTCTGTATGTTACCCTGTCTGTTGGGGCCATGATATGGTGGCTCTCAGGGGAGTTTGAGTTGAGTTGATGAGTAGGTAAATACGTAGCAGATGAACCATCTGTCGGCTAAATGTGAAGTTATCTACTGTAGAGGCAAAACCTGAAAAGCCATCTATTATCTGAAGGGTGATAGATTGGGAAAGGTATGGGTGCACTGAAACCTTAGTGTCCATGTACCCGTCGCTGAAAGCAAGTATGACCCTGACCCTGACCCTGACCCTCTTGCAGGTGGTGAACAAGGCAGATAGCTTGTTGACTGCCTAATTGAGGGGATTCATGGATTGGTTATAGTGACAGTGAGTGAAAGATTTACCAGAGTGATTTCTGGGATGGTGGTATTGAGAGATGAAGGGAAACTGGGTCAGTTAGGGCTATATTCGTGGGAACTTAAAAGAAGAACGGGCATCTGATGGAAGCGTATAAATTTAAAGAGGACTGGACAAGGGAGATGCAGTAAGAATGTCCTCAATGACTTAGGAGTCTAGAAATAGGGCTCAGAGTCAAGGAGGAAAAGGAAATCATTTACGAAATGAGGAGAAATGTCTTCACCCAGACAGAGGTTAGCCTGTGGAATTCTGTCTGGGAACTGTTGAGGTCAAACCATTGACTATTTTCAAAGGGAAATTGGATATGGTGCTGAGGACGAAAGAGAGCAAAGACAGTGGGTAGAAACAGTGTGAGTTCAATGATCAGCCATGGCCATGTTGAAAGGTGGAACAGGCTCGAAGTGCTTACTCCTATTCTTCTATGTTTATATGAACCAAAGGAGACAAGATTGATTGGAATGACCCCATGGGTGAGGACTTCAGGGTTTTTAAAAATCATTGTGAGATCTAAAGATCGCTGTCTGGTCCAGCTTTATTGGCTGCCATTATTTGCCCAATGAGAAGGTGCTGTTAAGCTGCCTTCTTGAACCACTCCAGTCCTTGTGCTAACAGTTGACCCACAATCATTAAAATCCCTTCAGTGTGGAAACAGACCATTTGGCCCAACAAGTCCATAATGACTACAAAAAGCATTCCAGCAGACTGACCCACCCCCCCCTCCAACCCTATCCCTGTAACCCTGAACTTCCCATGGATAATTCACATAACTCGTCCTTCCTGGACACAATGGGCAATTTAGCGTGGCCAATTCACCTAATCCACACATCTTTAGTCTGTAGGAGGAACCCAGAGCACCTGGAGGAAACCCACAAAGACATGGGAAGAATGTGCAAACCCCCACACACAGTCACGTGAGACGGAATTGAAACCAGATCTCTGGTGCTGTGAGGCAGCAGTGCTCACCACTGGCCACTGTGCTGCTCGTAACGACAATATATTTCGGAAGGGAGGTCCAGGGTTTTGACCCAGCGACAGTGACGGAATGGTGACATATTTAAAGTTTGGAGGAGATCTTGTAGGGAGTGGTGTTCCCATGTATCTGCTCCCCTTGTCCTTCTGGATGGAAGTAGTCACGTGTTTGGAAAGTGCTGTCTGAGGATTTTTGGTGGAATTTCTGCAATGTACCTTGCAGATGGTACACACTGCTGCTGCTAAGTGTTGGTGGTTAAGGGAGTAAATGTTTGTGGATGTGGTGCCAATCAAGTGGGCTGCTTTGTCCTGAACAGTGTTGAGCTTCTTGTGTTGTTGGCGCTGCACCTGTCCAGGCAAGTGGGGAATATCCCATCACACGCCTGACTTGTGTCTTAATGTAGAGAGATTCAGAAGCTCAGGTTGTCCTTAACCTTCTGAATGATGAAAAATCTGCCGAGTGATTACCTCTACTGGAATTTGCCGGTCTGATCAGTTGTTGACGCATTTGCACCAAGTCCTTGGAGGTGGAACAGTAAATTTGACGTTTCAGTTCCATATGTATTAATTATGTTTCTTCCTCTCCATCTTTTGCTCTGACAGGTGCAACAGTATCCCACAACAGGAGCAGACGGTTGCTGCAACTTTCCTCGTCCTCTGCAACACCCAACAGCATTCTGACAGTATTAGCTTCATACATAACTCCCCCAATTTGGATGGTTTTCTCAACGCACATTTATCCCTTAACCTCTTCCACTCCTCCTCCCCGCCATTCCCATGGGGAGTTGGTCACTTGATTAACTGATGGATTCTTTTTAACATTCAGCCAGTGAAGGAAACAGAAGATTATCATTAACCTTGCCACCCCCAGCACACACACACTCCCATGCTGGTACTGAGTGGTGGTGAAGGAGCCATCTTTCAGAAACAACCTTCTTCAACAAGACCATGCCTGCCATCACGAGAACAGATAAATCTTGTATATTATTTACAGAAGAGGGTATATTTCTTCTGTATGTTCTGGGGCTGACATTTTTCTGTCAACTTGTGTTTTAGTGACATTGATTATCTAATGGTTGCCCCTTTCTGCTCTCGTGCTATTAATTAGGATATTTGAAGATTACAATTTTAGTTTGTCTACAGCATTTGTAATTTCTCTCAGATTTTCTGTCTCTCTTTCTCCCTCTTGGTGGATAACTGTCTTCTTTCACAGTTGCATTCAATGTATTTCCAAGTCAGGATGGTGATTGGCTTTGAGGGGAACTTGAAGGTGGCATTTCTAATATACTGTCCTTGTTCTTCCAGTCGGAAGTAGTCGTGGGTTTGTCTGAGGATCTTTAGTGAATTTCTGCAGTGCATCTTGTAGACAGCATACTCTGCTGCTACTGACTGTCGGTGGTAGAGAAGTGGATATTTGTGGATGTAGTGCCAGTCAAGCGTGTTGCTTTTTCCTGGATGGTTTAAAGCTTCTTGTGTTGCTGGGGCTGCACTCATCCAGGCAAGTGGGGACTATTCCATCGCACTCCTGACTTGTGCCTTGTAGATGGTGGACAGGCTTTGAGGAGTCACAGAAGAATTACTCCCTGTGGTATTCCTAGCTTCTGACCTGCTGTTGCACTGTGTTTATGTGGTGAGTGCAGTTGAGTTTCTGGTCAATGATGACCCTCAAGATGTTGATAGTGGGGATTCAGTGATGGTAACATTGTAGAATGCCAAGGGGCAGTGGATAGATTGTCTCTTATTGTTGATGGTTGTATTGTGTGGCACAATGTTATTTGCACTTGTTGGCCCAAGCCATGTCTTGTTGCATTTGAACAAGAGCTGCTTCAGTATCTGAGGAGGTGCGAATAGTTCTGAACATTGTGCAATCATCAGTGAACATCCCCTCATTATAAAGGGTTCAGAATTGAGGGTATGCCACGTATTTAGACATTCAGTACTGAGGGGGTGCCTCATTGTCAGAGGGTCAACATTGAGGCAGTGCCACATCCTAAAGGGGTTAGAATTGAAGGAGTGCCACTTGATTACAGGACCCGTGCTGAGGTATTGCAGCAGTTAGAGAAGGTCGAACTGAGGGAATGCTTTATTGACAGAGGGTCAGTCTTGAGGTATTGAAACACGGTCCGAGGTTCAGTACTGAGGGGGCCCCTCATGGCCAGACGTTTAATACAGTTCCTCAATGTCATGGGGTCAGAATTGAGGGAGTGCGAAACGATTAAAGGGTCAGGACTAACAATACAGGACTGTCAGTTAGTCAGATCTGTTGGAGTCAGAGGGTCAATACGGAGGCAGTGCCTCATTGTGTAGGTGTTGGAATTGAGGGAATGCCATCTGATTAGAGAGTGAGTCCAGGGTCATTGTGTCACGGTCAGTGGGTTAGAACTCAGGGAGTGCCACATATTAAGAGGGTTGGTACTGCGGTATTTGCAGCAGTGTGGGAGTGCCTCGTTCTCGGAAGATATTACTGAGAAAGTGCCTTATTGTCAGTGGAACATGGAGTCATAGAATCACAGATGTCCAGCATGAAAACAGACACATTGGTCCAACTCGTCCATACTGACCAGATAACTAAAATTAATCTATTCCGTTTGGCCGTATCCCTCAACCCTCCCTATTTGTATACCCATTCACTTGCCTCTGAAATGTTGTTATTGTGCCATCCTTCACGAATTCCACTGGCAGCTTATTTATACATGTGCCACCCTCTGCATGAAAATGTTGCCCCTTTGTTCCTTTTAAAACTTCCGATCTCAAAATAAACATATGACTTCGAGTTTTGGACTCCCCTACCTTGGGGAAAAGACCCTGGCTTTTTACTCAATCCATGCTCTCATGATTTTATAAACCTCAATGAAGTCCTCCTCGCCCTCAAACACTCCAGGAAGAATGGCCCTAGCCTATTCAGCCTCTCCTTATCGCTCAAACCCTCCAACCCGATGTTCACAGGCCTTCAATCTGGAAAGTAACCCTCGACAACCACCCTCTCTCTTACCTTCTAGTCAATTTTTGTGTCCAGATGGCTCGTTCTCCCGGTATTCCATGTGATCTAGCCTTGTTAACCAGTCTACTATGCGAACTTTGTCAAACAACTTAATCAAGAGTGGTACCATAGAATCAAGGCTCTCAAACCTATTTTGACTGCATTCCTTTGAAAACTTCCCTTCTCTTTCCCGGTCGCCCTGCAAAAACATTCCTTTTGTGAAAAACATTCCAGCCCTGGAGGCAGCTGCTCTGTCGGCTGAAGGATTTGATAAACGACTGTACACGTAAAGCACTTCCACTTGGCATTTCTGAGGCCCAGACGGTTGCGTTCATCCCTCAGATGCTTGGCAATTGTGGGCTTATGTGTCATTCTGGTTATTACAGAGTATGATCTCGTGTGACATTATCAAGGAATTGCTGCGTTGCTGGAAAAATGATGCAATGAGATTCAGAAATGGATATGAAAAAGCCTGTGGCATTATTCAAAGAAAAAATGCCTTCCTGTTTGTCCAGACCAAAATTTCAATAATGGTGAATGGATATTTTTCAGGCTGGGAAGTAGGTTTGTTGTGGAATTCTCCAGGGGCTACTACTGGGTCGTTTGTCGTCACTGATAGATAGTTAATTATCTTGATCGTGGTGTGCAGGGGACAATTTCCAAGTTTGCAGATGCCAACAAACTTGAGAATTGTAAATTGTGAGAAGAATAGTGTGGAACTCTAAAAGTGCATTGAAAAGTTGATGGAGTGGGCAGATAGGTGGAATATGAGGGACAATGCAGAGAAGTGTAAGGTGATGCATTTTGTCTTTCAAGCGTTTTTCCTACCAATGTAAAATAGTAGTGTGGACTTGCACAGTTGAAATGATGGTAGCAGTACAGCTGGAGAGAGCAATAAATAAAGCATGCAGCCTTTGTTAATAGGGGTATAGAGTATACGAGTAAGAAGCTGATGATATTAAATTCTGCAAGGTAAGTTAAATCTCAGCTGGAGTATTGTGCACAGTATTGGCCTGCACGTTATAGGAAAAAGGCAAAAGCATTGATATGCTGATCATTACTGGAATGGCTCCAGTTCGGAAAAGCTTCAGATACAAGAATAGATTGAAGAGTTTCGGACTGTTCTCTCTCAACAGCAGGCTGAGAGGAAATGGAATTAAGGTTTTTTGAAATCGTTGAGTGGGTTAAACAGAGTAGAGAGGGAGAAGATGTCCCTGCTCGTAGAAGAGCCTTATCAAACAGTGTGTAGTTAGGTTATGGAGTACATTGCAGTAAATGTGATGAATGAATTTCAATGGAGACTTACAGAGGGCATTGGATGAAAATGGTGTGCAGGTGATAGGCGGGAAAAGGATTTGCATGACATGATAGAGATAAGTCAGTATGATGGGCCAAATGGCCTCCTTCCCATTCTGTAATTTTGCGATTTGGTGTATCCAAAAATTACCTGAAATTTATTACAAACACCAATAAAACAGCACTGTTACTACTTAGATGAACACAGCAGGCCAAGCAGCATCATAGGAGCAGAAAGGCTGACGTTTCGGGCCCAGACCCTTCATCAGAAAACGGGGAGGGGAAGGGGATTCTGAAATAAATAGGGAGAGAGTGGGAGGCGGATAGAAGATGGATAGAGGAGAGGATAGGTGGAGAGGAAACAAACAGGTCGAAGAGGCGGGGATGGGGCCAGTAAATGTGAGTGCAGGTGGGGAGTTAGGGAGGGGGTCGGTCAGTCCAGGGAGGACAGACCGGTCAAGGGGGCGGGATGAGGTTAGTCGGTAGGAGATGGGGGTGCGGCTTGAGGTGGGAGGAGGGGATAGGTGGTAGGAAGAACAGGTCAGGGAGGCAGGGACGAGCTGGACTGGTTTTGGAATGCGGGAGGGGGAGTGGAGATTTTGAAGCTCGAAACCCAAGCTACGACTGCATCTTTGTCGATTACGTGGAACAATCCCTCTTCCGTACCTACACCGGCCCTAAACCCCACCTCTTCCATTACATTGATGAGTGTATCGGCGTCGCCTCGTGCTCCCACGAGGAGCTCGAACAGTTCATCCACTTCACTAACACCTTCCACCCCAACCTTAAGTTTACCTTGACCATCTCTACCACCTCTCTCCCCTTCCTGGCCTCTCTGTCTCCATATCGGGCAACCACCTATAAACCGATATACATTTCAAGCCCACTGACTCCCACAGCTGCTTAGAATACTCCTCCTCCCACACCCCTTCCTGCAAAAATGCTATCCCCTATTTCCAATTACTTCGCCTCCGCCGTATCTGCTCCCAGGATGACGCATTCCACTCCTGCACATCTCAGTTGTCCTCGTTTTTTGAGGAACGTAATTTCCCCCCCTCAGTGGTCGAGAACACCCTCAACCGTGTCTCCCACATCGCCCGCAACTCATCCGTCACACCCAGTCCGCGCAATAAAAACCAAAAAAGAATCCCCCTCGTCCTCACGTACCACCCTGCCAACCTCCAGATCCAACGCATCATCCTCCGACACTTCCGCCATCTGCAATCCGACCCCACCACTAAAGACATCTTTCCCTCCCCACCCTTATCTGCTTTCCGGCGGGACCACTGTCTCCGTGACTCCATTGTCCACTCCACACTCCCCTCCAGCTCCACCACACATGGCACTTTTACCTGCAACCGCAGGAAGTGCTATACCTGCACCCATACCTCCTCCCTCACCTCCATCCCAGGCCCCAAGATGACTTTCCACATCAAGCAGACGTTCACCTGTACATCTGCCAATGTGGTATACTGCATCCGCTATACCCGGTGTCGCTTCCTCTACATCGGGGAAACCAAGCGGAGGCTCGGGGACCCCTTTGCAGAATACCTGCGCTCGGTTCGCAATAAACAACTGCACCTCCCAGTCGCGAACCATTTCAACTCCCCCTCCCATTCCTCAGACGACATGTCCATCCTGGGCCTCCTGCAGTGCCACAACGATGCCACCCGAAGGTTGCAGGAACAGCAACTCATATTCCGCTTGGGAACCCTGCAGCCCAATGGTATCAATGTGGATTTCACAAGCTTCAAAATCTCCCCTCCCCCTACCGCATCCCAAAACCAGTCCAGCTCGTCCCCGCCTCCCTAACCTGTTCTTCCTCCCACCTATCCCCTCCTCCCACCTCAAGCGCCACCCCCATTTCCCACCTATTAACCTCATCCCGCCCCCTTGACCTGTCCGTTCTCCCTGGACTGACCTATCCCCTTCCTAACTCCCCACCTACACTCACCTTTACTGGTTCCATCCCCGCCTCTTTGACCTGTCTGTCTCCTCTCCACCTAACTTCTCCTCTATCCATTTTCTAACCGCCTCCCCCACTCTCGCTATTTATTTCAGAACCTCCTTTCCCTCCCCCATTTCTGGGCAGGGTCTCGGCCCGAAATGTCAGCCTTCCTGCTCCTCTGCTGCTTGGCCTGCTGTGTTCATCCAGCTCTACATCTTGTGATCTCAGATTCTCCAGAATCTGCATTTCCGACTATCTGTGCTTACGCTGAAAACTTGTTTGATGTCCTGCAAGCAATTCAAATCCTGGGAGACGGTTGCTGAGGGCTGATTAACATTCTGATCTTTCATAACTTCGATTGGCACGATGGTATTTTTCTGAATAGATTAGAAAATTAAAACATACTCAGGGATAGACTCTGATGTAGACACAGGTTTGGCAACTGTTAGGCAAATAAGGCTGTGAGGATTAAAACTGTGAAAAGGCAGTAAATGGGGTGGAAGGAACATTTTAATTCAGTCTCCCTTTAATAGTGAAAAGTATGACATGATCGCAGTTTTATGAATGAATGAAATGCGGCAATAGCAAACTCATAAGTACGCTAATAAGTGGTCAGTAAAGATATGAATGAATGAGAGCGCGAGAGTGGTGATATGGAGCGCTTGTGGGTGCATTGTTAAGAGGACCTTTAATACAAAAGCAAAGAAACTTTCCCTAGTAATTATTGAGCAAAATGCAAAAGACTATGGGGTGGTTCCCGCAGATTGGAAAACAGCCAATGTGACGCCACTGTTTAAAAACGGAAGTCGACAAAAAGCAGGGAACTGCAGGCAAGTTAGCTTAACTTCAGTTGTGGGGAAAATGCTTGAATCCATCATTAAGGAAGACAATAGCAAGACAACTAGATACAAATTGGTCCATTGGGAACACCCAGCGTTGGTTCATGAAGGGTAGGTCATGTTGAACTAACTTGGTGGAATTCTTTGAGGATATTAATTGCATGGTGGACAAAGGGGAACCGGTGGATGTCGTGTATCTGGATTTCCAGAAGGCATTTGACAATGTGCCACACCAAAGGCTGCTACATAAGATAAAGTTGCACGATATTACAGGTAATGTATTGGCATGGATAGAGGATGATTGACGAGTAGAAAATAAAGAGTAGGGGTAAATGGGTGTTTTTCTTTTTGGCTGTCAGTGGCGAGTGGTGTGCCGCAGGGATCAGTGTTGAGACTGCAATTGTTTACAATTTACATAGATGATTTGGAGATGGGGACTAAGTGTGGTGTGTCAAAATTTGCAGATGAAACTGTGATGAGCGGTGGAGCAAAGTGTGCAGAAGACAATGAAAGTCTGCAGAGGGATATATATGGGCAAAGCTCTGGCAGATGGAGTAAAAAGTCGATAAATGTGAGGTCATCCATTTTCGTAGGAACAACAACGAAATGGATTCCGGTTTAAATGGTAAAAAATGCAGCATGGGTGCAGGAATTGGGTGTCCTTGTGCATGAATCGCCAGAAGTGGTGTTGCAGGTGCAGCAGGTAATTAAAAAGGCAAATAGAATTTTGTATGCCATTGTTGGAGGGATTGAGTTTAAAAACAGGGAGGCAATGCTCCAGCTGTATAGGGTCCTGGTGAGGCCGCACCTTGAATACTGCGTGCAGTTTTGGTCTCCTTACTAGAGAAGGGATATACGAGCACTGGACGGGGTGCAGAGGAGATTCACTCGGAAAATTCTCGATTTGAGAGGGTTGGAATATGAGGAGAGACTGAGGAGGCTGGGATTGTACTCATTGCAATTCAGAAGAATGAGGGGAGATCTTCTTGAAACATACAAGATTATAAAGCGAATAGATCAGGTGGAGGCAGGGATTTGTTTCCACCAGCAGGTGAAACTAGCACTCGGGGGCATAGCCTCAAAATAAAAGGAAGCAGATGTCAGACTAAGGACAGGAGGAACTTCTTCACCCAAGGGGTTGTGAATCTGTGGAATTCCCTGCCCAGTGAAGCGGTTGAAGCTACCTCGCTGAATGTTTTTAAGGCAAGGCAAGATAAATTTATGAACAGTAAAGGAATTAAGGTTTATGATGAGCGGGCGGGAAAGTGGAGCTGAGTCTCAAAAAGATCAGCCATAATCTTATTGAATAGCGGGGCAGGTTCGAGGGGCCAGATGTCCTACTCCTACTCTTAGTTCTTATGTTCTTATGTCATAATGTTATAGTCACTCACAAAAACCACTGAAAACGATTTTTTAAGGCGATTGACTCTGCATTACTGAAGACGCGCGAGCCAGAGTTTCTGAGGAAAGATCACCGAACCCGAAACGTTAACTCTGTTTTTTTTTCCTTCACAGACGCTGCCAGACTTGCTGAGCTTTTCCAGCAACTTTGTATTTTTTCCTGATTTGCAGCATCCGCAGTTCTTCCGGTTTTTACGATGTGTTTTGGTATTTATTTACAGGGGACTCTTTATTTATAGCTCGCTCTGCCTTTTAGGGTATGTTTGCGAGGGGACCTGTTTTACGTATAATTTACAGGTCGGCTCGATGTTGGGGTGTATTGACAGGTGCTCTGTGTTTTCGATTTCATTTCGAGGTAGCCCTTTGTTTTACATTGTACTTCCGAGGGCATCTGTTTTAGAGGTCATTTAAAGGGGTCTGTGTATTTGAGGGTATAATTACAGGGGGTTCTGTTTTAGGGATTGTTTGAAATAAGCTCCGTGTTTTACTGGTTATTGAAACGGGTCTCTGTCTGAGGGCTTGGTTACCGGCGTCTCTGAGCGTTTATTTACTGGAGGCACACAGTTTTAGGGCGGATTTGCAGGGTGCACTGTGTTTCAGGGTTTATTTACAACGAGCTCTATATTTGACATGTAATTTACATGGGGCTCTGTCTTTTATTGTTTCTTACTGGGGGCTCTGTTTTACATTTTACTTCATGAGGAACCTTTCTTAGGTTATATGTAAAGGCGTCTCTGTGCTTGAGAGTGTAGTTACAGGTAGCTCTGTTTTTATCATTTGTTTAAATGAGTCTCGGCGTCGGAGATTATTTACAGAAAGCTTTGTGTTTCAGGCTTCATTTTATATAAACCCTAAAACACAGACATCCCTGTCAATGAACTCTGAAACACACAGCCTCCTGTATATATTCTCCGACGCAGAGTCTCATTTGAAAAAAATGCTAAAAACAGAGCCCCCTGTAAATATACCCTTAAGCACAGAGTCCCCTTTATATATAACCGTAGAAAGGTCGCTCAGGAAATAAAATGTAAAAGACACAGCCCCCTGTATGAAACTATGAAACACCGAGTCCCCTGTAAATAACGTGTAAAATATAGAGCTCCCAGTAAATAAACCCTGAAACAGTGCCCACTGCAAATCCTCCGTAAAACTAAGCCTCCTGTAAATAAACTCTCAGAGGCGACTCTAAAACACGGAGCCTCCAATTAATAAAACCTAAAACACAAGCCCACTGTAAATCAACACTAAATAACACAGTCCCCAGTACAGCACGGCGAATTATTCAGATTGAGATACGACTTCATTATCTGAGGCAATGCCTCTTTGACAAAGATTCAGTAATGGGGAGGTGAAATGTTATCTGATGGTCATTCTTGAGGTAGTGCTTCATTGCAATCGGCTCAGAATTGAGAGAGCGCCTCATTGTACTAGGATCAGGACTGAGGGAGCGCCTCATTGTCAGCGGGTCAGGACTGAGGGAGCGCCTTATTGTCAGAGGGTCAGGACTGAGGGAGCACCTCATTGTCAGCGGTTCAGGACTGAGGGAGCACCTTATTGTCAGAGGGTCAGGACTGAGGGAGCACCTCATTGTCAGCGGGTCAGGACTGAGGGAGTGCCTCATTGTCAGCGGGTCAGGACAGGGGGAGCGCCTCATTGTCAGCGGTTCAGGACTGAGGGGGCTCCTCATTGTCAGCTGGTCAGGACTGAGGTATTTGAAGTCGGGCAATGAAGGGTCCTTTTATTCTTTTCTCGTTAGAGAATGCCAGAAAGATTATCAACCCTATGTGATTTGACTGGGTGGGAATTACTCAATGACAGCAGAAAGTTTAGTTGCCTGATTACCGCAGCTGGCTCTTGAGATTTCACTGTTGCCGGTTTACACATTCTTTCAATCAATTTCATGGAAGCGCTATTTTGAGACTAACTTTCTTAAAGGGAATGCGGACCCTTTTCAATATGTATCTTATAGAGACGTGGTAACGCAGAAAACTTGTTTGATGTCCCGCAAGACATTCAAGTCCTGAGAGACGTTTGTTGAGGGCTGATTAATATTATAATTTTTCATAGTTTCGTGTGACACGATGGATGGGATCGTATTGTTCTGAATAGATTAGAAAATTAACACATACTCAGGGATTGACTCTGATGCAGACACAAGTTTGGACACTGTTCGCAACAAGGGTTCAAACTGTGAAAAGGCAGTAATGAGGTGGAAGGAACGTTTTAATTTCTT
>NW_025969551.1:0-630 GCF_021869965.1 Rhincodon typus | reverse complement strand
TCCCGCAAGACATTCAAGTCCTGAGAGACGTTTGTTGAGGGCTGATTGATATTATAATTTTTCATAGTTTCGTGTGACACGATGGATGGGATCGTATTGTTCAGAATAGATTAGAAAATTAACACATACTCAGGGATTGACTCTGATGCAGACACAAGTTCGGACACTGTTCGCAACAAGGGTTCAAACTGTGAAAAGGCAGTAATGCGGTGGAAGGAACGTTTTAATTTCTTCTCCCTTTGTAAGTGAAAAGTACGGCAAGCTGGCAGTTTTTTGACACAGTACACTAATCAGTTGTCATTAAAGTAATGAATGAATGAGAGCGCGAGAATGATCATATGGAGCGCTTGTGGGTGCATTGGTAAAGAGGACCTTTAGTACAACAGTAAAGAGGCTTATGATATGGTGCCACACAAAAATCACAGAAAAGGATATTTTAAGGCGATTGACACTGCATTACTAAAGACATGCCAGCCAGACTCCGGAAGCCTTGTTACGTGCTAACCGATATGAGTAAACAGGGCAGACAACAGGATATTCAGGGGCAAAGGTTATAAGATAAGCAAGTGACCACATGAGCGAACGGGTACCGCGTGTTTGAATCCGACTGGTAAATAGGTGATACACAAC
>NW_025969550.1:13025-14643 GCF_021869965.1 Rhincodon typus | reverse complement strand
CCCTGTGACACACAGACTGGAATCAATCTCCCCAGTTCAGAGCAGAATGTATCAACGGGAAAGTTAAATGGCAAGAAGAGAGAGGCTGAAAGAATGAAGCGGAGAAGGGCAGGATGAGGGAGAAAAAGGACAGACAAACGGGTGGAGAGTGAAAAAAGACGATTGGAGACACGCGGAGAGAGCAGGGAGAAAAGATGCAGAAAGTGCGCGACCTTTCTACCTCCGTTTTTCGTAATAATTTCTCATTGGGGTACGATCACTTTACTTAATTCTGCACAGCAATGCCACTGTTAATTGTGGGCTTGTGGCGCAACGGTTGCGCGTCTGACACCCCATCAGCCGGTTACGTGCTCAAATCACGTCAGGCTCATGGCTTCTGCACTCAGCAAAATGTTTCTCCTTTCTATCGAAGCAGAGATTGTTGTTTCGGGGTACTGCTTGTTTGTGTTTCTCCTTTTCAGTAGCTGTTCAATTGCGCATGGTATTTTCCTGTCCGTTTTATATTGGGAACACTGCTGCAGGGATGTTGTTTGCCTGAACACAAAGTGTTCATCGTGGGGTTTTAACACACAACTGCCTCCCTCTGGGCAGCCGCTTCATTCAGTCATTAACAATGCCACGCTGCTAATAGTATACAGATATTTTCTCACTTAATTTGTAAACACGCAACTTTACATTTCAATCTATCAGGAGATTTCAGCTCCTCTTGTTAAAGCAGATGGCAGTGAGTTCAGGAAGAATTGTTTCCAATCAACAACAATTCCTTTTACAGTTGGAATGATCTTTACTGAACAGCAGGAGAGGAAACTGCAGTCCCACAGCCCCTCTTCACATTAACGGTGAGGCTGAATTTTATAGACTGTCTCGGTAAAATCCAATGGCAGGCAATGTGTTCAGTTCCAATGCTGGTTGGAGCTGACCGCTTCCTGATTGTTGTGTGAGTTACAGGCAAAGTCTCCACGAAATATATATCATGTGGATGTATTGCCACGGCAACAGAACAATGAGTCGAAAGTCAGAAACATGAAAATCGCCTAATTTTGAAATTCAAAAAGTAGGACGCACTGAAGATGCATCGGATCTTCACGATCTCCCCGAACTCTCTGTGACGAACAGAATCCAAGCGAGAGTGATCTTTTTGCTAAGATTACAGCAGAGAACTGAGAGAACTCCTCCTGAAGGTTTTCCAAGACACTGAAGATTTCTTCTTCCTGTGTGACATGTTTTATTTTGATCAAAGAAATGTTTATTCTCGGATGGGGTGGACAGGATTGTGAGTATTCCCAGCGTTTTCTAAGTGTAAAGGCACGACTCTGTAAAAACAACAAAAGTGGAAGTCTGTGACAGACTGAGAGGCACATTTAATTCACTGACACAAGGAATAAGGAACAAGGCAGAAGAAATGCTGATGAACCAACTTTCACTGTTGAGTTGTAACTTCTTTAATGTTCTCGTCGTTAGGAAGGAGCTTTCTCCCCTGAAGCCTTGGTTTAAAATTCAGACAGAGAATGACTCCATGTTGCTGTTGTGTGAGTAGTCACAGTGGACAGGGCTTCTTAACAAAGATAAACCAGGCCGTTGAGTGTTTGTGAGGTGGTGCTGGCAGTCAGTCTTACTT
>NW_025969550.1:3275-12525 GCF_021869965.1 Rhincodon typus | reverse complement strand
GGGCACTTAAATGCAGCTCATCCATACCAAGCTTCAGCATAACAGCCACCCAACACAACGGGCTGTCAGCACAACTGGCAGCGGGGAGATTCGAACCCACACCTACGAGGAGAACTGGAGCCTAAATCCAGCGCCTTAAACCGTTCGGCCACACTACCAGACCAGTGCTACTGTCAAATATGACTCTTTCGGATGTTGCTACTCCAACACAACAACAGCGAAGGCAGAGGGAAAGTCTTCAAGGATCCCTATCTTGCTCGTCCATTTTCTTCGCTGCTCGGCAATGCCCAGCTACAATATTATTTTCCCACCAGATGCTGACAGCCCTTCAATCAAAGCGAAAATCAACGGAAAGCTGAACGCATCTTGTGAGACTCAGTTAGGCGACAAATGTAATGTGCCCGGGAGAAAGTAAATTCGCTTATGCTTGGATAAACATGCCGTGGATGCTGACCCGCTGAATTGTTTGTGCTCTCCCACATCAAAGATTACATGGGGCGAAACAAAGACAAGCTAAACATAAGCTAAATTCATAAGCTAAATTCGCTTATGCTTGGATAAAGAAAACATGACCTGCACGACATTTCTGGAATGTAGATTTGCGCTTTGGGAAATGATTCCACCCTTTGCTCGAAACAGCACAGCTTTCGCGCTTACACGTAGCATGAAAAACACCGGACTCCCTGGAAAATGCACCAAGTTGGGCAGGCCTTGTACCAGATGATACCGTGCAGCACACTTACAGTTGCCACGCCGGTTTTTCAGAATAAATGGCTCAAAGGTAATCCTCTGAGCTGAGGGTCGACCTGGAAGAAGTTTATAAAATCAAGAGGCATATGGATAGGGTGAGTAGTGAAGGTCTTTATCACACGGTGGGCGACTCCAAAACTGGAGCGCGTGCAATTGAGGTGAGAAGGGGAAAATTTAAAAGCGACCTGAGGGCCATTTCCTTCATGCAGAAGGTGGTGCGTGTATGTTATAAACTGCCAGACGAAGTCGTGGAGTCTTGTAAAGTTATAACATTTCCAAGGCATCTGGATGCATGTATGAAACGAGACGGCTTCGAGGTATCAGGGCCACATGTGGATAAATTGGGCTTGATGAAATTCGGATATCTGGTCTATATTGGCAAGGTGGGCCAAAGGTTGTGTGTCCACTCTCTACATTTCTCGGACAAAAGCGGAACCACTGGCACAATGGAAACAGAGGGGCGGATGCTCTGTGCTCTCCCATATTATACATTGATTTGTAATAGAACAGGTGATTCGCTTGCTTTCAATTTAAACGCAGCTCGTCCATAACAGCCGGTCAGCCCAAGTGGTAGCGGTAGGATTTGAGCCCTCGCCGTCAACTCGATTGGAACTTGAAGCCAGCGGGTTAAACTGCTCAGCCACACTACCGCCGGTGTCTAGGGCTCAAATATGACTCTTTCTGACATTGCAACTGCAACACTACTAAAGCAAAGGCACACAGAAAGGCTTCAAGGATCCCTGTCTTCTTCGTCCATTTTCTTAGCTGTTCGGCAATGCCCAGCTACAATATTATTTTCGCACCAGATGCTGATAGCCGTTCGATCAAAGCAAAAATCAACGGAAAGCAGAACGCATGCTCTGAGACTCGGTTAGAGAACAAATGTAATGTGGCTGGGAGGAAATGTACTCGGTAATGCTTGGATAAAGAAAACATGAACTATATGGCATTCCTGGAATTTTGATTTTCGCTTTGATAAATGATTTCGCCCTCTGCTCAAAACAGAACAACTTTCGCGTTTACATGTTGCATGAATAACACCGGACTACCCGGAAAATGCAACAAATTGAGCAGCCCGTGTACCACATGACGCCGTGCAGCATACTTACAATTACAACACCGGTTTTACAGAATAAGTGGCTCTAAGATAATCTTCTGTCTGAAAACCTGAGCCAGCAGTTGAATCCGAGAATGACAGATCACATTGCGAGGCTGTTCGAGCCTCGGTGCAGGTCCGAGTTGCTCCTTTCCTTGCCTTTCTCCTTAACAGTACATTTTCCTGTAGAGCTTTCCAGTCCTGGACGTGAACACATGTCACATGGCTGCCAGCTGAGTTGGAAACCTGTGTCCGAAACGAAGAAAAGCAACTCACCAAATTTTACTGACTTCCACGATGCTTATTTAAAGGCAGTTTCGAAACATATTGACAGAACGTAAAAGGTGATCAGAGACGTCAAAGAGGTGTTAACAGCATGTGATTGCTTTTCGTTCAAGTGAAAAGCTCTCGCGTCTGAGTCACCTTCACGTCTCTTGCTGCTGACTGAATCAGATAGAAGGTGTATCACCAGAGCTGCACGTGGCTCGCTTTCCTATCTCTCCTTGTTTAGATTTTCTTGCTCCTCTGTGATACAACAAAAAAAAGTCAATCCTCATTTTCAATGTGCCAGTGGTTATCCAATTCGCCGCATACGGAAAAGGCCCCGGGCTCAAGGAGAGTCTCTCCTGCTGCTTCATGTACCAGGCAAATTGCCTTGTACCCCCATTTTGCTGAAAGTGAACGGAGATTGTCATTTCCCTGCTGTTGCATAACAAAATCTTCCAGTAAATCTACTCGCCATTATTTGCCTAATTGGCGAAAAGGACGGTAATTCCAATTAATTGCGATGCGAAATTTTGTGAAATTTCTCTCACTTTCTTCATTGTTGTCCCAGAGAGAGGGACTGGTGAGTCGCTTTCTTGATCCACTGCAATCGTTGTGGAGCAGGCACACTCGCGCTGTTGATTGGAAGGGAAAAAGAATCTAACTGAGAGAGGAATTGGTAATCTTCATTTTTCTTGGGTCATTCTTGTGCCGTTCCGCTTTTGCTTGTCATTTTTCATTCTTGTGACTTCCTCACTTTCCGTTACAAGTACTCTTAGATTTCAGAGTAGACGTTAATGTTAGTGATTCTCAAACAGCGCGAGTCAAGAGGTTCATCTGAGTCTGTAAATCAGCTCATTCCTGTTGTTGGCTGAATGAGCCGCTAATGTGTTTGGTACTTAGAAATGCAAGCATGTTTCTCTACTCAAAACCATGACTGAGGATTTCTGGTTTACATTCGTGCATTTGGAGACATGGCAGACAGGAGCAGAATTAGGGGATGGCGAGAACTTCAGATGCCAGAGTCAGAGTCAATACAGTGTGTAGCTGGAGGAACGCAGCATGTCAGGCAGGGTCAGAGGAGCAGCAAAGGCGATGTTTTGGGTTGACACCCACAATATCACAATATCACAAAGTCTGACAGTGAGCCACGCATTAAGTGGTAAAGTTGTCACACCCGTTGTGGGCGATACGGTTGCTTTCTTGTTAGAGAGAGATAACTGGTGTTTGTTTTGCCTGAGGGACATCGCACCTCAGGTGAGCAGAGACGATGAAAAGAAGAGTCATTAGCGGTAACCTCAGATGGTGTGGGACTTAAATCCACATTGTTGGCTTGTTGAGGAAAACTGATAAACAGCTCCGAGAAGGAGTTTGGCTTTCTTGACTGTTTCAAAGAGGAAAATGCAGATTTCATGTTCCAGCAAACAGCAATGTCTCTTGTCATCGTTTGAAGGAATTGGCTTTGTTCTACTGAAGCCCTCAAGACATTGAATAACTATTTAGATGAACATTTGAAATTTCAGAGCAAACAAGACAATGGGCAAAGTGCTGGAAACTGTCTTTAGAAATGAGCTGTTTGATGAGTGGCACTGATATAATGGCCAGAACGGTCTCTCTCCATGCTCTTAAAAGTTCACTATCATTTTGTCAGTGAAGAAAAGGTCCAAAGCAGTGTCAAGAAGGACAGTTGCAAACATTGCCTTCATTGTTGGGGTTCAGAACTACAACTATCGTTTTCCCGGTTTGATTTCCGGCCAAGAATGAGGATTTGTTGTCCCTGTCCAAACTCTTAAAATGAACATGAATTCCTGACTTTAAAATCAATAAAGGAAGCAGCTCTGTCAGACGCAATGGAAGTTTCATATCAGAGATTAAAACAAATGGGAGGAAACGCTGAAATACATTGACTTCGTGTGTTTAAACACTATACTGTAAAAATACTTTCTCTTTATTGAAGCACACGGGTTTCTTGGAGAGTTAACAGGGTGGACGCAGAAAAGTTGGTTTGCCGTCAAGGACAGTCTTGAACCAGAGTGCCTAATATCAGAAAGGGGGTCGCACATTTAAGACAGATGAAGAAGGATTTATTCTCTCAGACGGTGTGAGTCGTTGGAATTCCCTCCAGCAGGGGGTTGTCAGGTCTGAATCATTAAGTATATTCAAGGGTGAGATCGACATATTTTTAATCAGTAAAGGTATCAAGGGTTATGGGGAAAAGCAAGAAAGTGCAGTTCAGGATTATCATGTCAGGCACAAGCTCATTCAATGGCTGAGCAGATTGAATGGGCTGAATGGTCTCTTTCTGCTCCTAAAATTTATGGTCTTAATACGTGACTTAAAACTGACCTGAGCAAAATGTGCCAAGTTAAAATGCGTCGATCCCCTTTGGGTACTGAACCGAGGTGATATATGCAAAGGGCAACACACAAAGGAGAGTCATTGTGGGTGATTGATCCGGAGTGATCTGTGTACCAGGGTAAACAGTGAAAACAAATATTCAGCACCCACATTGGGCCTGGCTCTCTTAGGCCTATAGTGAGCTCTCGCAAGCGAGGCAATTGCAGCTGATGTTGCTGATGTGGATCTGTAATGTACACTGAAGCGATTCTGATTGGCTGGTCCATGACTTTATTCTGCTTCTAAAGATTAGTCAGTATTTCATATTTATGAAATGTTAATGTTACATGAAACATAAATGTTAACCATTAACAGGCCATGACAATGTGGGCCCTGAATCGTAATCACTGGACGACTGAGGAAGATCTTTGTTCATATCACCCTGTACACTGTCAGTTCCGGCGTTGCATTCTCCCATCCTTCTGCACACGTTCCCCTCGGCTCTGTCTTGGAACTGTTACGTTGTCTTGGTGTCTGATGTACAGGCTATCCAGTCATTTGTTAGATTGTAGTTTCTAATGCACGATAGAGTTTCTCAGAGAACATCTATATTTACAGCGTTGGCTTTTAGTTTGGTGTTTCGCCCAGTGGCTGTGAGCTCGATTCTTTCTGGGGGCTGAGATAATTTTCACCACCTGCTGCATCAAACATCCAAAGGAGCTCTTCAAAGCCGCTTGAAATTATTTTTGATGAAACAGCATTACCACCATGTCATTTTCCCCACCAGCCAGAAATGTGTTTGAAATACCACATTCCTGTTTGTCCTTTCAGGTATTTGAGGAAGATCTTTCGGAAGCAGCTGATGTGAGCAAAGTTCCAGTTTGGCAGGAAGAATGAGGTGGAGCAGTATAAACTGCAGAGTGACGAAGGAAACAATGGGAGAGTAACACGGACAGGGGAGCGGCTGAATGATTCCTTTCGTTGCTGTAAACAGATTCTGATTTTGATGTCTGAAATGGGACAATATAAGTCAAGAGGTGAAATCCTTGCTTTCTGGAGGTTTGTTTTTCCCGAGTTCTCTATAATTCTCGGGGCAATGTGTCTGTGTGTTTCCCTCTGTGAGTGAAAGTGAGGATGATCCCGAGGGTGACAGAGGCCTCAGGATGAAACCCGCTCCATGTGCATCACGTTCACTCTCCGTCCCCCGCGCTTCCCCGACAAAAGGCAGCTTTACGTGGAACTCAAGCAACTTCACCAGACCATAAGAACTATTGCTGCGAGCTCGAATATGAAACGGAAATTGAGCTGACATGGTCCCAAACGCTGCTCAAGCGCACCTTTTAATTTTCAATCACTTCAGCTCCTGGAAATGCGACAACAAAAATGCCTGGCATACATTCCCACTTTGGAAGCACGCGTCAATTTGCAAGTGTAGAAAAGCTGCCAGCTGCACTCGAGCCAGGAAGGACTCGAATTCGCAATTTTCTAAGCCGGAGTCAGATGCGTTATCTATTACGTTACCAACCTATTGCCTGGCTGTATGAGTTCCATCCTGTCGAGCTGTGATGTTAACAGGGACCAAGGTGGAAGTGTGATTCACGAGGTGAACACCAGCAGAGATAATCGCTGTCACTGCTTCACTTCAATGGTCCCCACTTTGCGAAGCGGTAAATTTCACTGGCAATAAAAAACAAATTTGTCCTCAGATGCCTGTTTCGCTGTCATCTGTTTCTCTGCTGAAACTTGCCATCATTTTATTCACAGTCACTGCGCTAGTTAACGACCCAATCCAGTGAAACGTACTTTCACATTAATACTAGCCCTAAACCTTCGTCAGGTGAAGTAGATGCATGTGATATATTCACAGGAAACACCATTTGGGATCATGGACCGAAATCGATTTCATAAAAAAAACCACCTCCACGCTCTCCCGAGCATTTTAAAAACATGCCAAAGGCAACAAGGGCTCGTGCAGAATTCAAACCTGCAACTTCTCGCATTCCCAATATTCATCTGAAGTAAGAATCAGACAACGAGATCAATGGCCCAGTCTGGTGAAGCCCCACTTAACAATAAATCACGTGCCACTCAGGCAGCGATAGTGTCCCTTCCTCGGACTTAGGAGACAAAAGTTCAAGTTCTATCTGCTCCCGGGGTGTGCAATAACATAGCTGAACATGTTGCTTAGAAAGAAAATACTGTTCAGGCAGTGAAGGCAGCAATAAACATTTTCTTCTCATTCTGTCTCCCAGTGCTATTTGTCCTTTCCGCTGGGACAGCGTTCTCTCCATTCGCAGATGCATTAAACTAATTCCCTTCATGGGCAGGCAGTGTTGGGAGATCGTATACGGTCTATAGCTCCCTCTCAAGAACTGGAAGATGGAAGGAGCAGAAGGGGTGGAATCAGGCTTGTGCAGCAAATGAGAAACAGCGATTTGGAACTTCTGTCAAATGACATTTATCAGAGAGAGACAGCAGGGTGGACAGCGGCACGGTGGGTCAGCGGTCAGCGGTTAGCACTGCTGCCTCAGAGCTCTCGGGACCCAGGTTCAATTCCAGCCTCGGGTGAGTGTCTGTGTGCAGTTTGCACGTTCTCCTCGTGTCTGCGTGGGTTTCCTCCCGCAGTCCAAAGATGTGCAGGTTCGGTGGATTCGCCGTGCTAAATCGCCCATAGTGTTCAGGGATGTGCAGATTAGCTGGGTTACAAGGGGCTGGGTATGGGTGGGTTGCTTTGAGTTTCGGTGTGGACTTGGTGGACCTGTTTCTACACTGTAGGGATTCTATGAGCTGCTGGGAAAGAGAGAAGTCGAAACTGGAGAGTAATATCTGCAGCAATTTAAGATAGAACCTTCCTGTAAAATCCTGTTGGTGCTCAGGATTCGTCTGCCCACAAGCAACGCTGCAAATATCACCTTGACAACGCGGACGTATGTTCGTTTGCTGCATCCAGAGCAGGAGTTAATATCTGACACCAACAGTCCCAGATTTAGGGAATCGTGCGTGAAACACTCAATGCACTGAGAGACGTCTCCAACGGCCCTGAAGTTGCGGGGCTGCAGACAGTACAACGCGGAAAGGAAGGTTTAATAATGAGCCATTGTTTCTCCGTCACAGAGACAGGGAGAGTGATATCATAAACCCATTCCCGCGCAGAAAGAAGCCGTTCAGTCCACGGTGACTGCCTGTCGCTTGTATCTCTCTGAGGTTATTCACAATCGATGATATCTGTCCTAATAATGGTGAACTGTGTCCGTGTCGTTAAGCTGTCTCCAACATGGTAATCGTCTTGTACTTCACGTCTGAAACAGCATGTGCAGTTACTGCAGGTCTTGGAAAAATAACTGGAAGTAATGTGTTTCAGCTTCACCAGTTTAATCCCAATTTAGAGAAAACTGACGGTGAACAGGAGTAAAGTATTGAGACCTTGACAAGTGTGTCACGTCACCTGTCTATCAATACGAATCATTTATTTCAGACACATGAAGCAGAAAGCTCATCACAATGGAAGGCGCAAAATAGCAAATAGCAGAGAATGGCTTCGATCATTCGATTTCTGGGTCATGGGCCCAACATGCTCCCGCTGCAACACGCTGCGGGGCGGTGCTGCGCGCTTTTTGAGGCTTTTCATTTGACGTGTGGCATGTACCTTCAAGAATGAATTCAAAAACCTTCATTGTTGTGTAATATACTTTTGCGCAGATCTGTCTTGCCTATGTTAACATAACCTTTGTCTAATTTCCCACATCCTGTTAGTCCCACATTCTGATTTCACTCAGAATCGCAAAATTTGTCACAGCACAGATGGAGGCCATGCAGCCCACCTTAGCTGTGCCGCTCTCCACAATGAGTAAATGGGTGTCTCTTTTAGTGTAATTCTCTTGCCTTCTCCGTGTAACTCTACACATTGTTACTTGTAACATAATTGTCAAATTTTTATTGAATCTGCGTCTTTAATATGTTAGATAGACCCTCTGTTCAAAACTTCAAACAGACCAGCTTTCACCTTTCTGTTCTCCAAGGAGAGCTTTCCCGACTTTCCAATCCATCTTCATTGCTGACATTCCTCATACATAGCACAATTTACCTGAATCTGTTCAGCGCTGTCTCCAATCACTTCACATTCCCACTTTCGGAAGTTTTAAGCCCTGAAGGCTCAGACAGAGTCAGATTGCGTGGGCGATCAACCTTTGAACAAGTGTTTCTTTCGGCTGTGTTCACTGCAATGGTACTTCTGCCCCATCTCCAATTCAGGCAAAGCGACCTCTTTTCACGAAGCTGGTTTTTCTGAAAGCTCACTCGGCATTGTGGTAAAAGTGAAGCAAGGAGCCTGGGCTCGTCCAGGAGTTGAACCCGGGAATTAAGAATCTAATGATCACCGTGAATCGATTGTTGGGGCAAGCCCTAACTGGTTCACTAATGCCCATTAGGGAAGGAAACTACCATCCTTTCCTGGTCTGGCCTACCTGAGACATCAGACCCACAGGCAATGTGATTGACCATTTGTCTGAGCAATTAAGGATGGGCAATAAATGCTCGCTTATCCAACGACGCCCTCATCCGGTGAATGATTTTCCAAAGAACGATTTTAAAAAAAAAGTACTCACCACAGAGACCCTGAGGGATCTCAGGCTGAACTCGATCTCAACAAAATCAGACCTCCCAAGTGAAGAATGGAGCGAGATACATGACACGAGGGATCGCCCGTGATTCGAATGCGAGAGATGTTCCTACTTACTCAATCCACACGGAACAGGATTCATACCTCTAAACCAATGAACCAGCAACAGCTCAGTGCCGTTAACA
>NW_025969550.1:2142-2775 GCF_021869965.1 Rhincodon typus | reverse complement strand
GTCTGAGCAATTAAGGATGGGCAATAAATGCTCGCCTATCCAACGACACCGTCATCCCGTGAATGATTTTCCTATGAACGATTTAAAAAAAAAATATTCGCCACAGAGACCCTGAGGGATCTCAGGCTGAACTCGATCTCAACAAAATCAGACCTCCCAAGTGAAGAATGGAGCGAGATACATGACACGAGGGATCGCCCGTGATTCGAATGCGAGAGATGTTCCTACTTACTCAATCCACACGGAACAGGAATCATACCTCTAAACCAATGAACCAGCAACAGCTCAGTGCTGTTAACACTAAAGAAGCACTGAGTTTTATTAACAGCTTCTTCTCATTCTGAGCCCCTTCTCCCAGGAGGCTCTGTAAGCTCTCTTTCCTCGGGACCACGCGCACTCCATTGGCGGCTGGAGTAAACGATCTTCCACTGGCAGGCCGTGCTGGAGGATAACAGCATGAATGCGCTTTTCAGCTCCCAGTCAACACGGGCTTACGGGACATAGGAAGGGTGTGGTGGGAATGAGAGATATGGGAAGTGTGAAGGCTGTACAAAAGGGAGATCGCACATGCACAGAAACTAACATGCTGTTGGGAACCTTGTCCAAATTACTGCATCTGAGACAGGGTGAAAA
>NW_025969550.1:0-1642 GCF_021869965.1 Rhincodon typus | reverse complement strand
GCGAGCATTTATTGCCCATCCTTAATTGCTCAGACAAATGGTCAATCACATTGCCCGTGGGTCTGGTGTCTCAGGTAGGCCAGACCAGGAAAGGATGGTAGTTTCCTTCCCTAATGGGCATTAGTGAACCAGATAGGGTTTGCCCCAACAATCGATTCACGATGATCATTAGATTCTTAATTCCCGGGTTCAACTCCTGGACGAGCCCAGGCTCCTTGCTTCACTTTTGCCACAATGCCGAGTGAGCTTTCAGAAAAACCAGCTTCGTGAAAAGAGGTCGCTTTGCCTGAATTGGAGATGGGGCAGAAGTACCATTGCAGTGAACACAGCCGAAAGAAACACTTGTTCAAAGCGAAAACAAGTGTTTCAGGTTGATCGCCCACGCAATCTGACTCTGTCTGAGCCTTCAGGGCTTAAAACTTCCGAAAGTGGGAATGTGAAGTGATTGGAGACAGCGCTGAACGGATTCAGGTAAATTGTGCTGTGTATGAGGAATGTCAGCAATGAAGATGGATTGGAAAGTTGGGAAAGCTCTCCTTGGAGAACAGAAAGGTGAAAGCTGGTCTGTTTGAAGTTTTGAACAGAGGGTCTATCTAACAGTATTAAAGACGCAGATTCAATAAACACTAAAGGGAATTTGACAATTATGTTACAAGTAACAATGTGTAGAGTTACACGGAGAAGGCAAGAGAATTACACTAAAAGAGACACCCATTTACTCATTGTGGAGAGCGGCACAGCTAAGGTGGGCTGCATGGCCTCCATCTGTGTTGTGACAAATTTTGCGATTCTGAGTGAAATCAGAATGTGGGACTAACAGGATGTGGGAAATTAGACAAAGGTTATGTTAACATAGGCAAGACAGATCTGCGCAAAAGTATATTACACAACAATGAAGGTTTTTGAATTCATTCTTGAAGGTACATGCCACACGTCAAATGAAAAGCCTCAAAAAGCGCGCAGCACCGCCCCGCAGCGTGTTGCAGCGGGAGCATGTTGGGCCCATGACCCAGAAATCGAATGATCGAAGCCATTCTCTGCTATTTGCTATTTTGCGCCTTCCATTGTGATGAGCTTTCTGCTTCATGTGTCTGAAATAAATGATTCGTATTGATAGACAGGTGACGTGACACACTTGTCAAGGTCTCAATACTTTACTCCTGTTCACCGTCAGTTTTCTCTAAATTGGGATTAAACTGGTGAAGCTGAAACACATTACTTCCAGTTATTTTTCCAAGACCTGCAGTAACTGCACATGCTGTTTCAGACGTGAAGTACAAGACGATTATCATGTTGGAGACAGCTTAACGACACGGACACAGTTCACCATTATTAGGACAGATATCATCGATTGTGAATAACCTCAGAGAGATACAAGCGACAGGCAGTCACCGTGGACTGAACGGCTTCTTTCTGTGCGGGAATGGCACTATGGGTTTATGATATCACTCTGCCTGTCTCTGTGACGGAGAAACAATGGCTCATTATTAACCCTTCCTTTCCGCGTTGTACTGTCTGCAGCCCCGCAACTCAGGGCCGTTGGAGACGTCTCTCAGTGCATTGAGTGTTTCACGCACGATTCCCGAAATCTGGGACTGTTGGTGTCAGATATTAACTCCTGCTCTGGATGCAGCAAACGAAC
>NW_025969549.1:0-14646 GCF_021869965.1 Rhincodon typus | reverse complement strand
CTGAGCTTTTCCAGCAACTTCTCTTTTGTTCCTGATTTACAGCATCTACAGTTTGTTTGGTTTTAATCAGGTTTATTCATGTATGCCAGGAAGAGCTATATAAAGTAATTACAATTTTAAGAGATACGGGAGCATGTCAATCTTTGATGGAGAGAGATGAGGAGTCATGTCATTCAGAAGGATTATTGCCAGAAAAACAACTGATAATATGTGAAATTTATGGTGAGAAGAGCAGTGTCCCATCATGTAAAGTGAGATTGGAGTGTCCAGTGAAAAGTGGAGAAGTGGTGGTAGGAGTATGAGAGGAACTCTGAGCTCCAGGAATACAATTTGTCCTTGGTAACGATACAGCTGGATCACAGATAGGAGGGTTGCTACTGTGCTTGAAAAGCCAGTGGAATATCAGGCAACTATGGCATTACAGGAAGTATATCCGGGGATTTTTCCTCACTGTGTGCTAACAAGTTCACAAATCCACAAGGTGAAGCAGGAGGAGAAATAAAAAATAAAGATAAGGAAGTTGAAGTAGAATTGTGAGTGACCATGTTTGACTGAATATTTAAGAGAAAACAAGAAGAGTGAAGGATAAAGTAGATGTTTTTAGTCAGAGAAATTATTGAGTTAAAACAGGAAGATGAGAGGTAAAGAAGTTGTATCAAAAAGCGTACAGAGAAGAAGAATCTGAGCATATCCCAGAATGTCACTATCTTAAAAATGATGTCTTGATTAGTAAATGGAGACTATCACATACTTAGGCGAATGAGAAATGCCCTGTAAGAAATAGTTCATCAAGTTTGACTACCAGTAGGCTACAGAAAGCAAGTGTTGGTCGAACATGAATGACCAATAGGAGGTGATGGGGGATTCAGCCAAAATGCAAAACCACTTTTATTGGTCTGGGTACTGTCTTTCACCCTTGCAAGTCACTGTATGTGAACAAGGGAGATCTTTAGTCTCTGATTACTCTGTGCTATGGCATTCAGGCCAATTGGGTAGAGTCTGTTGGACCATAAGGGCATGAGACATAGGAGAAGAGGTAGGCCATTCGGCCCATTGAGTCTGCTCCACCATTTGATCATGGCTAAATTTGCAAGATGAGCCATAGTGTCAGCTGATTGGAAAACCTCAGGCAGTAATACAGCCAGCAACTTTAATATCCATTCCTACATTTGAAGAATCCTTAACAAGGGTCTTAATTGATTATGTAGAACCCCTTCCTAAATCAAAAATTTAGAATCAGTATTTGTTAACCATAATGGACGTGTCTACTAGATTTCCAGAGGTCATTCCATTCTGCAGTATCATGTCTAAAAGAATTGTGGAAAGAATTACTGAAATTTTTCACTAGATACCAACTGCCCAAAGAAATACGATCAGATCAAGGGTCAATTTTTACAGTGGTAATTCAAGGAAGTTATGGGCACCTTTGGAATAAAACAATCAAAATCCACTGTATACCATGCAGAATCACATTAGAACAGTGGGATCAAAATTGAACGACAATGTTGAGGGTTTACCGTCAGGACTATACAGAGGGCTGGGATGAAAACATTCTGTTCGCACTTTTTACAATTTGGGATGCATGAAATGAATCTGCCAAATTCAGTCTATTTGAGTTAGCTTTTGGGCACAAGGTGAGAGGAACATTGAAATTAATTAAACACGGATGAGTTGGCTAGACAGCATGTAAAAGTTGCACAGCATATGATGAAACATGAAGCAGACAAGAAATCTAAGATGTGCGATTTTGCCAGGGGGGATAAAGAGTTAGTGTTACTTACAATGGTAGGTGAACCTTTAAAGGCAAGGTTTAGTAGGCCTTATTAAATCAAAGAGAAATTCAGTGAGATGAATTATTTGATAAGAATGCCAGACAGAAAGAGATCTCACAGTGTGTGTCATGTGAATATGGTCAAAATGTATTTTGATAGCGAAGGAAAGCAAAATGAGAATGTGTTACCAGTTACAACACGGTGTGAAGAACCATGTTTAGAGGACTGTGAATTGGACATTCATCAGATTAAATTGGATCATGAGGAAGTTCTCAAAATTGGGATAAATAATTGAGTTACCTTCCAGAGTAAAATAGAAATGACCTGAAAGAGTTATTACCATTGCATGGGCAAATATTAATCTAATAATGCATGATGTAGATATAAAAATGCTGTTCCAATTAAGAAACACCCTTATAGACTTAACCCTCTAAAGTTGGCACAGGTTCAAAAAGAGATTGAACACATGATCTAAGACAGCATAATTGAAGAAAGTTGCAGCAACTGGAGCTCATCCATAGTAATGGTACCAACACCAAATGGTACCCAATGGATGTGTAGACTATTCCAAAGTTAATGCAGTTACAAAGTCTGATTCATATTCGATTCCACGTTCGGAAGACTGTTTGAAGAACTTTGGATAAGAAGCTTATATTTCTAAGTTAAACTTACTCAGAGGATCCTGGCAGGTGCCTTTGTCCAAAACAGCAAAGGCAGTTTTGGCTTTTGTCAAATCGAATGGGCTATACAAAATTAAAGTCATACCATTTGGTAAGAAAAGTGCAGAAGACACATTTCAAAGACTAACCAATAGTCATTTCTGGATTACCCAATTGTGTGGTATACATCAATGACCTGTTGAACACAGCAATATCTACAACCAGAACCCAAGCTACAAATCTTCACTAAAATCGTGTTTCTATTGTAGTGTACCAATAGAGTAAAACTAAGGAGTTTAAAATGAAACCATCTTTGTGTATTGATGTTCTATTTTAAAAGGGGGAGGTATGACAATGCTGTCACTTTAAAAAAGTTATTTTTGTTCTGGGTTTTCTTTGAAGGGAGTTTGTAAATGCAGAGATGTTGAAGAGTCTATGGAGTAACAGTTCAATAATGGGAGTGGAGCAGCCTGTTCATCCAGTTCAGGTTTTTATTTTTATTGGCTGTAGCAGTCACAAGATGTGAGAGTCCAGAAGAGTTGCAAACTTCAGGAAAGGATTCCTCTGACTTTCTCTGAAATCTCCCTTTGGATGTTGTTACCAACTGCATATTAGAATATGTGCTTGAATTTACCTTTTTGCTGAGGGATGTGTTTATGGGATGTTATTTCATTGGAACAGTTAATTAGTAATAGTTACTGTATTGGGTTGACTAAGTTTTCCAGTAGTTAAGTTCTTCTAAGTTTCGTTTTCTTTTGTTCATGTTTCATCTGTGGTGGTTATATAAATTCTGTTCTGCTTAAAGCCAAGTGATTTGATCATTTGCATCATACCTGGGACAACCACTTCACATCTGCCTTTAAAATAAGAAGAAGTTATGATCTAACCTACCACCTTGAATTATTTTGAGGGGGGTCTGACCTGGTAAATAGCACTAGCCAACCGAATTAACGAGTCAATCGTCAAATTGTATCAATCACTCACAACCAATGTCTCACAGATGTTCAGGGGTGCTGAAGAAAGTTCACTGCACTCAAAACTTTACCTCTGTTTCTTTCTCCAAAGATGCTGCCAGATCTGCTGACTTTCTCCAGCAACTTCTGTTTTAGTAACATGTCAGGGTTCCTGGGATCTTGAAATTGATACTGGTAGCAGTGACACCTACTGTTTGCTTCTGAACATAATTTTATTGCTTTTACTTCAATATCAATCCTAATCAAAGCGGTGGATAAAGTAAAGTGACCTGAGTGGTCTGAGGTGAGTCATTGGTGTTTGCAGTCTCTATTAAGTTGTGGATTGAAATCTCACTCTTGGCAACATTTCAGCTGAGTTACTGACCAGGCCCTTGCAGTACCCTCTGTAGGATTCTCAAGCAGCAGCTGCTGCGTGTGGGACTCTCTCTCGGAAGGATGAAGCAGGTCATGTGCTATACATTGCAGGATTACTCGAAAAACCTGGGAGAAAGGCACGAACAGAGCTGGCCAATTGCCCTTTGTCTCTCTTGGGACTATTCCTTGATTGAAATACTATACCGGAAATACGGATGTAATCATACATCAGGCGTCATGCCGACGGGATAAAATGAACCATTGGAGATCTCCTGTGATTTCTCAGCAGACGTTTCAAAATCATAGAATTCATATGAATTTTTAAACTTTAATTAAATGGGTGGATTTTGGCCACGATAATTAGACGTGAAAAGCTCACAGAGGACACCAAAAGCAGTTTGACTGTCTGGTTAGGGGGATCGTGCTGATTGGCTGCACGTTGCTTATTTGGCGCAATTGGTCAGCATATACGGCTGTTTATCAGAAGGCTGAGTGTTTCAAACATACTCGGGGATGAAGCCAGGGGGAGTGTTATTGCCCAGCTAGCATTCTCTGTCACTTGCTGTGCAGGTTTTGAATGTGTGAAGATGTCTCCCAAATGTTACCAGCTTCCCAGATTTGCCGTCAGTCCACATACCGACAGCTTTTGGCGCATAGCTATTTCTAATATAATGATCAAATAACGAGACAGCCATTCACAAGAGTCAGTAGCACAACTTGGAGAAACATTGTGCGCTTTATTTTCTCATGGTTTGAGCAGTTTCTCTTCGGCGAAGATCAGATGATCAGAACAGTTGTACGTCACCAGATGAGCACTTTAGATTCATAAGAAGGCACAGATTGAGATTTAAAGTGGAAACTTTAATGTGACTCTGATAAGTAGAATTGTTTTGTTGCAGGCAGATAGAGAAAATATTCACTCATGTTTTGTAACCCGGCTTTATTTCCTTTTGATCCACGCTTGCAGACAGTGAAGGATTGCCAGTCGCCAGAGTATACTAAATTCCTCCGCCCTTATTCAGAGACACACAAAAGGCACTTATTGAACACATTGAAAGTACGTTAACGGGCGATCAGAGCTGTCAAAGATGTGCTAAGTGTGTGAATGCATTTTGTTCTAAATGTGAAAATCCCTTGTCCCTGACTCACCATCATGTCTGTTGTCGCTCACTGGACACTCTGGGTGTTACTCCAGCGCAGCTTTTGCCTCGTTTTCATCGACTCCCTGTTTATACTCCCTGTTCCTCTACCCTAAAAAAAAGGGGAAAAAATGCGATGATCTTTTCAGTTCATCTGCGTCTGTAAATACATTCCTAATTTTAAATGAATGAGCTAATAATGGGTCCGGAGCATTACAATGCAAACATGTTTCTCTGCTCAAATGTCTTGACGGCTGAGGTCTTCCAATCTTGATTCACACGTTTTAAGACATGGCAGAGAGCAACAAAATTCGGCCTTTCAGAGACTGCTCTGGGATAATATTTAACAGTACGAATAAGACAGGCATCAGATCTCCACTGTGAGACCAGCAATTCAAGTAAGTGCTTCTTCCAGCTTCCAAGCACCGTTCGTTCATTTGTTCAGCAATGTGATAGCCACTACAGAACAGAAGCAGGGCACGCCAGCCACTGTTGCATTCATGTTGCATTCCAGTGAATGTAACAGTCCAATATATCGGAACGCCACTCGTGAGCATGTTGGCATGGCCAATTTGTCTAAGGTGCTGTACTCTAGATCCAGTTCTCATTGGAGGCGTGGTTTCTACTCCTGCCGATGATGTGATTGTGTATGCAGCTCATCGCATAGAGGCTTTTGTTTGTTCCTTGGCGGCCAAAGCATTGACTGGCAGACGAAATATCGCTAAAAATGTGTCCAAATTTGAGGGAGTGTTGTGCTTCTGATTCCAATGGCTTGTAGCAATTTCTGTCTGGGTAGGATCAGGTTATCAGCCCAGTTGTAATTCACTGTCAGGCAATTGTCAGTCTTGGGGGGTCACAGATTATTCTCGTGAGTAGAGAATCAAGCTGTCACTCTGCTAAGTGATATAGGTCTGATATAGTCCAGGCAGAAAGAGGAAAATGTCCCCTGATACTTTGTAAACCAGCTTTTTTATTTCTGCACTCAGTCATAATGCAAATCCAGGAAACTGATGGACATGAGGAGTTTGGAACAGTAACAACGTGTTCAATAGTTCAGTCAAGTCGCACTCATTGAGGCATGCAAAACACAGGCAGTGAATTACAAATGCCTCAGGCTCAAGAAACAGCCAGAAATCACAGAGATTACTTACGAGACTAGCGGTATTAAAGGAGCAAACTTCCTTGAACAGGAAGTGTGTGGATTTGCTCTAGCCACCAATAGGACAAGGCCTATTCTTCAGCAAAGCGAGAGCAGAGCAGATTGCAGTCGGCAAGATTCCAACCTGCACCGGCGGGGATGGGGTGCGCAGTGGGGGAGTGGTGGGGTAACTCCAAGGGATTTCAAATCCATCACCTTAATCACTCGGTCACAAATACGTGATTCAGCGAGCGTGGTCTCTTGCGTTGGATTTTGTTGGCAAAAATTGCTGTTGTGAGGATGCAGACGAATATCTCAGCTGATTCTGGATTGAAAATCGTACCCATTTGCGAATTGTTTCATGACCCGAATGCTTCTGTCTCGCATTTTCCTCTCTTTGTTAAAACAAAACAGGTCTGTTGTTTCTAAAAATGGGCCTCTCGCACTCAGAAAATTGAAATGAAAATGTAACAAATGACAGCAAAACAATCCCCTGGTTAAGGGGATCCTACAGTTTGCAGACTTCCTTGAATATGCCACAAGAAATTGCACGTGTGTTTGTGTCATTAGCACCTTGCCGACACTTGTTTTATGAAAGCAGCAGTACTACAGATTGCATTTCTGATGAAGGGTCTAGGCCCGAAACGTCAGCCTTTCTGCTCCTATGATGCTGGTTGGCCTGCTGTGTTCATCCAGCCCTGCACCTTGTTGTCTCGTATTACCAACCCATCACTTAACCACTGAGCCACAGTTACATCAACGTTTACGGCTCACAATCGCCTCTTGCATTGGATTTCATCTGCAAATATCGCCGTTGACGGTTGACGGACGTAAATCCAGTAGGGATCCTGCCGATTGTGCGCACATCTATTATCGTGATGCAGTTGCTAAGCACGCTCGGCTTTTAATCAGAAGGTTGAGTGTTTCGGGCACAGCCACGGACAAAGCCAGGGTTTGTTATTGCCCAGCCAGCATTTTCTGGCTCTCGCCGTGCAGATTTTCAATGCGTGAAGATGTCTCCCAAATCTTTCCAGCTCCATTGCCAACGATCCAACTCCACCATGTTCACTGATACTGTAATGGTGCTCTCACTCCCTACTGGTTTTATCCCTCTCTCCTTTATATTCACTGTCAGCACCTTCCTCAGAAATAATCCTGTCCCCTATTATCCACACAGACTACTGACCCATCTGCAAATACCCTTTGCTCTACTTGTACCTGGTGTCCCCAAGGATATACCCTCAGATTTTCCAATTTCTCCTCAACATGCTGCCACTGATGGAATCATCTGAAAGCGCTGTTAGTTTTCACACGTCCACTAACAATAACCAGATCTACCTCAACGCCCTCCCTTTCCACTCCACCATTCCAGGAATATCCTCCATTTTAAATTTAGCTAATCAAAGCCATAGTCTTCGATTGCTGCTGAGAATTCCATTCCCCAATTTCCAAGTTCCCTCCTATCCTGGCAACTCTCAAGCTGAAGAGTGACCACATGGAGAGTGATTCAAACTGAGACAGAATCCTACACTACTGTCTGACCCAGCAGTAACCTGCACAGCTACTGTCTTTGCTGTCTGCTTTCATGTATTGCTGGACATCAGAGCTCGTTCTAAGTAAAATAAACAAACAACGAAATTTACATCTGACCATGGAGAAATCTGTGTGTAGGAGCACTCAGCAGGGGAGGAGCTAAGTGGCTTTTTAAAGTGTAACTTTGCTGTTCTTCTTTTGTAAATCTACAATCGCGAGTAGAGTTTTTTTAATATGTTGTTCTTGACGTCTGCCTCATGATTAAACTTTAAAAATATAAAAGCTTGCGTACTAAGCTAGAATGGAGCACTGTTTTTAGAGCAGAAAGACTGTACTATTTTCTGGGTCGGTAGATTGTTAAGATGCAAATATGTCCTTTAGCAGAGTGGTATGCTCTTCCTGTCGGATGTGGGACATTAGGAAGAGTTTCCATGTTAATGATGATTGTGTCTGCAGGAGGTGTGTGTATTTTGCGAGTCCTATCAGATCATAGGGATAGGTTGGAGTGGCAGTTAGAGGCAATGAGGAATTTACAGGAGTTAGGGGATATGATGGATGGCAGTTGCAGGGAGGGAGATAAACGGAAGATGCAGTCAGGTCGATAGGTGACCTCCAGGGAAGGGAGACGGAGGCAGATAGTGAAGGAGTTTCCTGTGGCTATCCCTATCTCAAACAAGTATGTTGTGTTGAAAAATGTAGGAGGTGATGGATTCTCTGGAGAATGTAGCACTGACAGCCAGTATCCTGTTGCAGATACTGTCTCTAATGTGACACCAGTTTCCAAGCCATCGAATGTGATAAGGGACTCTCGAATCAGAGGCATAGACAGACGTTTCTGTGGCTGACAGTGAGACATCAGAATGGTGCGTTGCCTCTCTGGAGCCAGGATCAAAGATATTTTGGAGAAGGTGCAGAATATTCTCAAATGTGAGAGGGAACAGCAGGGGGTCATTGTACACATTGGAACTAATGACATAGGAAGCGAAATGGATGAGATTCTGGGGAGAGAATATAAGAAGTACGGCAGGAATTTAAAAATTAGGTCTTCAAGGGTAGAAATGTTTGGATTACTCCAGTGCCATGAGCTAGTGAGGGTAGGAATAGGAGGATAGAGCAGATGAATGCATGGCTGAGGATCTTGTGCAAGGGAGAAGAATTCACATTTTTGAATCATTGGAATGTCTTCTGGCGTAGAAGTGACTTGGATAAGAAGGACGGATTGCACCTGAATTGGAAGGGGACTAATGTACTGCCAGGGAGATTTGCTAGTAACATGGGGAACGGTTTTGGGAACCAGGGAGATAGTGAAGAAGATCAGTCTGAGACAGGTACAGTTGCGAAAAACAGCAAGTTAAACAGACATGACAGGCAGAAACAATGCAAAGGATTGCATTTATTTCAATGAAAAAGGCCTAACAGGTAAGGAGGATGAATTCGGAGCATGGTTAGGAAATGGCATTGGGATGTCATAGCAATTACAGAGATGTGGCTCAGGGATGGACAGGACTGGCAACTTAATATTCCAAGGTATAGATTCCACAGGAAGGATCACAGTTTGGGGAAGGGGGAATATTGGGAGGAAAGGGGTGGGACAAGAGAGGAGGGGGAATGACATTTTTGATGAAGGATAACATTACAGTTATATTTAGGGAGGATATTCGAAATAGAATGCCCAGGGAAGTCATTTGGAAGGAACTGAGAAATAAGAAAGGGATGATCACCTTACTGGAACTGTACTATAGACCTGCAAATAGTCAGTGGAAAATTGAGAAAAAAATGTGTAAGAACATCTCAGTTATCGGTAGGAATAATAGATTATTATTTAGGGGAATTTAACATTCCAAACACAGACTGGGACTGCCATCGTGTTAAGGGCTTGGATGTAGAGAAATTTGTTAAGCAATACAAGAAAATTTTCTGATTCAGTATGTGGGTGTACCTTCGAGAAAAGGTGCAAAACCTGTCATAGTCTTGGGGAAATAAGGCCGGGCAGGTGTCAGTAGGGGAGCAGTGACCATAATTCTATTAGTTCTAATGTTGTGATGGAAAAGGATAGACAGGATCTAAAAGTTCTGATTTGGAGGATGGCCAATTTTGACAGTATGATGCAAGAACATTCAAAGGTTGTTTGCAGGGAGGATGTTCGAAGGTAAAGGGACAGCTGGAAAATGAGAAGCATTCAAAAATGAGATGACGAGAGCCCAGATAAAGTATGTTCCTGTTCGTATGAACTGCAAGGCTGGTAGGTGTAGGACATGCTGGATGACTAGAGAAATTTAAGTTTTGGTCAAGAATAAGAAGGAAGCCTATGTCAGGTATTGACAGCAGAATCGAGTGTTTTCCTAGAACAGTAGAAAGGCAGTAGGAGTGTAACTAAGAGGAAATTCAGGACAGCAAAAAGAGGACATGAGATAGCTTTGGCAAATAGTGTTGTGGAGAATCCAAAGGGTTTTCACAAATGCATTAAGGACAAAAGAGTAACTGGGGAGAGAATGGGACCCCTTAAAGATAAGCAAGGTCACCTATGTGTGGAACCGCAGGAGATAGGCGAGATATTAAGTGAGTATTTTGCATCAGTGTTTACTGTGGAGAAGGATATGGAAAATAGAGAGCGCGGGGAAATAATTAAAAATCTTGTAAAATGTCCACATTACAAAGGAGGAGATGCTGGGTGTCTTCCATCGCATAAAGGTGGATAAAACCTCGGGACCTGACCAAGTGTACCCTAGAACTCTGTGGGAAGCTAAGGGAGTGATTGCTTTGCCTCTTGCTGAGATATCTGTGTCATCGATAGACACAGGAAAGGTGCCGGAAGACTGGAGGTTGGCTAACGTGATGGCACTATTTATGAAATGTGTTAAGAAAATGTCAGGGAACTATCGACCAGTGAGCCTGAAAATCAGTGGTGAGCAAGTTGATGGAGGGAATCCTGAGGGACAGGGTTTTCATGTATTTAAAAAGGCAACGGCTGGTCATTGTTAGTCAACAAGGCTCTGTGTGTTTGAAATCGTTGATTGAGTTTTTTGAATAAGTAACAAAGAGGATTGATGAAGATAGAACAGTGGACATGATCGATATGGACTTCAGTAAGGCGTTTGACAAGGTTCCACATGGTAGACTGGTTACGAAGGTTAGATCACACAGAATAGAGGGAGAACTAGCTATTTGGATATAGAACTGGCTCAAAGGGAGAAGATAGAGGGTGGTGGAGGAGGGTTGTTTTTCAGACTGGACTGTGACCATCAGTATGCCACTAGGATTGATGGTGGGCCCACTGCTTTTCATCACTGATATAAATGATCTGCATGTGAACATAGGGGTTATGGTTAGTAAGTTTGCAGATGACACCAAAACTGGAGGCATAGTGGATAGCGAAGAAGGTTACCTCAGAGGACAAGGGGATGTTGCTCAGATGAGTCAATGGGCCAATGAGTGGCAGATGGAGTTTAATTTAGATAGATATGATAATCTGCATTTTCGAAAGGCAAATCAGGCCAGGACTTACACACTTAATCGTAAGGTCCTGGGGAGTGTTGCTGAACAAAGAGAACTTGGAATGCAGGTTCATATTTCCTTGAAAGTGGAGTCACAGTAGATAGGATAGTGAAGAAGGCATTTGGTATGCTAGGCTATTTAGGTCACTGCATTGAGTATATGAGTTGGGAGGTCATGTTGTGGTTGTACAGGACGATGATTATCCTACTATTGGAAGACTGTGTGTAATTCTGGTCTTCCTCCTCTAGGGAGGATGTTGTAAAACTTGAAAGTGTTCAGAAAATATTTACAAGGCTATTGCGAGGATTGGAGGCTTTGAGCTATAGGGTGAGGCTGAATAGACTGGGACTATTTTCCCTGGAGGCTGGGAGGTGAACTTATAGAGGTTTATAAAATTATGAGGGCATGGATAGGGTAAATAAGCAAGGTCTTTTCCCTGGGCTGGGGGAGTCCAAAACTAGAGGGCATAGGTTTAAGATGAGGGGGGAAGGATTTACAAGGGGACTAAGGGGTACCTATTTAATGCAGAGGGTAGTACATGTATGGAATGAGCTGCCAGAGGAATTGGTGGAGGCTGGTACAATTACAATATTTAAAAGCCACGGGGATGGGTATATGAAAATGAAAGGTTTAGGGGACTATAGGCCAAATGCTGGCACATGGGACGAGGTATATTTAGGATATCTGGTCGGCATAGACAAGTTGGACTGAAGTGTCTGTTTCTGTGCTATATATCTCTACTATTCCATTTTGTTAACAATCTTGCTATTGTATTTGATCAAAGATTGATTTTTGATCATATCTCACACTATCCCTGATCCCAGATACAGCTCCGAGTGCATTCTTTCTCACAGACACTATGGCTCCACTCTTTTATGTCCCTTTGATGTGGACAACAGAGGGGTTAGTACAGCTCAAGCTATAACCTCTCATTAACCTACCCCTCCCTATCCAAATGATGTGAGGAAGAGAGGGTTGAATACATCTCATGCTGTATCCTCCCATGGTCCTCCCTCTACCTATCCCTATGATGTCAGGAATGAGGGATTATTACAATGCTGATTACAATGAAAGCACTTCCCAAAAGTGAAGAATTTTGTGAATCAGATCAAGGACTGACGGGCAGAGAGCAGATGCTGTTCTCACATGTTACTGAGATTAAACTTGGCTTCAATATTAGGAACAATATGTCAACATCAACTAGCAGGGAAACTTGGGAAGCAAGAATCTTAGATTGTAATTAAACTCATGTGGAATATTTCTGAGTTGGTGGAGTGGGCAGATAGGTGGCAGATGAGGTTCAATGCAGCGAAATGTGAGATCGTGCACTTTGGTCACAAGAATTCTGAAAGATAATTTAAAATAGGGTGTATTATTCTAACGATGGTGCAGGAACAGAAGGACGTGGGTATTTACGTACATCATTGAAGATGGCAGGGCATTTCAAGGGTGAGAATGAAACATCCAGTGTCCTCATCTTTATTTCAACGGGCATAGAATACGAGAGCAGGTAGGCAATGTTGAACTTGTACAAGATACGTCCTAGATTTCAGCTGAGTTTTGTGCAGTTGTGAGCACCACATTATAGGAAAGATGTGAATACATTGGAACTGATGATTTACAAGAATAGTTCAAGGAATGAAAAACTTCAGTTCCAGTGATATGATTGAACAAATTGGAACAGTTCTCCTTACAGGAGAGGAGACTGATGCAAGATTTAAAAGTCAAAAGCGGGCTTGGTAAAGTAGATAAGGAGAAGCTGTTCCCACTTCTCAAAAGAGAAAAAGAATGAGAGGGCAATAGATTTAAAGTAACATGCAAAAGAATCGAGGGTGTTGTGAGAAAAACCTTTCTCACACAGCGAGTTGGAGGGGTCTGGAATACATTACCTGGAAATGTGGTGGAAGCAGGTTCAACTGAAGCGTTCTAAGACGGCTCTGGATGATTATTTGGATCGCAATTGTTTACAGAGATATGGAGAGAAGGCAATAGAGAGGAAAAATGTGCAAGGTAAATTGGATTTACCTGGGCAAAATTTATAGTCTATATGTGCAGAGCTAAACATACACGAAAATGTGCAGTTTAGGTGGATTAGCCATGCTAAATTGCCCAGTGTCCAGGGATTTATAGTTTAGTCATGGGAAATGCAGGGTTAGAGGGTAGAGGGGTCAGTCTGGGTGGGATGCTCTTCAAGGGTTGGTGCAGACTTCTTGGGCTGAATGGCCTGTTTCCATTTTGTAGGGATTCTATAACGCTGATGTCTGAAATATTTTCCCACTAAGAAATCAGATGAATTCATTGAAAGGTAACATTCAAGTCCTGATGAATCAAGTGACTCTCTCAGAAGTTGATATGATGTATGATTTGAGTTTCCCAATAGCAAATCCACTTGAAACGGAATTTATAGAATTCAGCTCTACATATTCAGAATAGGAATTATATCCAGGCAAATCCAGTTTCCAATGTACATTTTTTTATTTCTTTTTCCCTGAAAGCTTTAATTCCCTGTCCCACATTCTCCCTTCTCCTCCTGCCAAAATCCAAATGCTCCTTTGGGGAATTCTTTCTGAAAGTTTTTTTTTGAAAGGTGCATCTAGAGGCTGCAATGTGTTTGATAATTCACTTTAGTCACTCATCTTCACAAAATATTAATCTGATCATGCTTGAGCAAGCAGGCAGAATATCTGACATTAGCCCCATGCTCAGAACTGACCGTGCAGAGAATGAACGAGCAGCTGTGATTCACAGAATCTTGAAGGCGCAAAGGGTGGCCCTTCAACCCATTACGTCAGCACGGTTTTCCAAATACACCTTCCAATTTTGTGCAAATTCTCTGACTTTTCCCTCTAATCCTGTGCATTTTACTTCTAATCAAATAATCATCCAAAGGCCTTGACTGAAGCTGCCTAAACCACAGTTCCATGCAATATCTTCCAGAGCTAATTACTCACTGTGTGGAGTTAGGTTTGGAGAAAAGGAACTCTTTGTTCCTTTTCTCCTACTTATACTCAATTAAATCTGAAATCAGTCTTGTGGTCCATTCTGGTTTCTGATTCTCTTCATGCTGATTAATTAACTCCAATAAATAATGAAACGAATTAAGGCACTGTTTCCAGTCCCTGTTCCAATCTTCATTCCTGCACTCATCCCTCTCTCTTGTAATTCACTGAGAGTCAGCCAGGCTGTAAACCCGGGCCCTCTTTCCTGAAGAAAACTTGCAGCTGACTCCCACTCAGCACACACAAAGCCATCTTATTTGGACTTTTAGGCTGACACTGGGCATTTCTGAGACTCCCGGTGTAAGCGAGCCTCTGGTTCCAGTCCATATGTCTCACCCTGCGGTTTGTGACTCCGCCATCACCATTCTCCAGCCGTGCTGCAGCAGACCACAATGCACGTGCATGGCTTGACAAGGGATTGACAGCAGCGCCAGCTCAATAGAAACTGAATGAGGGTCAGGGCTGAGCTCTGATTATGCTGCAGATCAGTTCGGGAGAAGTTTCACTCTGTTCTCATTCAGAACACATCAGATTGGTAAAAGGAGCAATTCATCTCAAAGACTATCTCTGTCATGTGTGAGAT
>NW_025969548.1:0-14651 GCF_021869965.1 Rhincodon typus | reverse complement strand
GGACATAGCTTTAAATTGAGGGGTGATAGATATAGGACAGATGTCAGAGGTAGGTTCTTTACTCAGAGAGTAGTAAGGGCGTGGAATGCCCTGCCTGCAAAAATAGTAGACTCGCCCACTTTAAGGGCATTTAAATGGTCATTGGATAAACATATGGATGATAATGGAATAGTTTAGGTTAGATGGGCTTTAGATTGGTTTCACAGGTCGGCGCAACATCGAGGGCCGAAGGGCCTGTACTGCGCTGTAATGTTCTACGTTCTATGTTCTCTTGTTCCTATCTGTTGTCAGCCCTGGTGAAGCGCGCACGTAGGGGACGGGGTCCCGTGCGGCAGAGGGCGCGGGAACGCGCACGCAGGGTTTGGCGGCAGCGCATGCGCATGCGTATGCGCGGAGAGGTGAGTCCCGCTCAGGCTGAGGGATGGCATGAAGTGGAGCCCGGTGCGGGCATTATCGGGGAGTTTTATTCGTGAGGAATCTGGAGTCACTTCCTAAACATCTATCCCCAGGTGATCCCGCCTCTTCCCTCTCTCTGGAGAAAATAGTTAACGCGGGTGCTGCGGCCTGCCGGGCCTGCTCCCGTTCCTTGGGCCTAAATTCCATCGGCCAGAGGCTCCTCCTGGGAGACCGGTGCACAGCTCGTCTATCATTCGGGCTGAAGTCGATCCACATCAGGGGGCAAAAATGAAGAAAGACGTGAGGATTCTGCTCGTCGGAGAACGTAAGTTTGAATTGGAAGAGGGGAATTGACCCCAGTTGCAGGTGGCTGCACTTGCAGGGGTTACCCGCCTGAGGCCTGGCAACAGGGGGGGAGAGGAGCTGAGTGGGAGGCGGTGGTGGAGAGGAAAACAGACACACTGCACGCATTCAGTGACCTTCTCCCACTTAACTATGGAAGGAGTTGATGTTTAAGCGGATAGATGCCTGTGAGAAATTCACTGAGGCGGTAGCATTTACGTTGACATGTACCCGCGGCCGTGACCTTCCCACTGCTACTATATATTGAGAAGTGAGAATCTAAAGCGTTAAAAGTGGGCAGGCGGTGCTGTGAACGGAATGTAGACTAATAATCTCGATCTCCAGACTAACGTTCTGGGAAATCTCGCCTTGACAGATGATGGAATTTGAGTTCGGCAAAACCTGGGAAACGATTCTAATGTCAACGACGTAACTACAGTCAATCGTCATAAAGAAACCCATGCTCTCTTCTTGCCAATCAAATCTGTTTTCCTTGTCGACAAATGACATCAGACCCACAGTAACGTGGTTGACTCTTAACTGTGCTTCAGGCAATAAGAGATAGGCAATAACTGCTGTCCTAGACAGATGCCCACATCCCATGGGCGAATAAAAAGATCAGCCAGCATCTGAAAAGAGAAGGGTTACAGGATGAGCATGTTTTAGTTCTTCATATAAGATATATGAAAGATGGTGTGAAACTTGAAAGGGTTCAGAAAAGTTTTAAAAGGATATTGCCAGGGTTGGAGGGTTTGAGCTAAAGGGAGTGGCTGAATAGGCTGGGGCTATTATCCCTAGAGCATCAGAGGCAGAGGGGTAACATTAGAGAGGTTTATCAAATCATGAGCAGCATGGATAGGGTGTATAGTCAAGGTCTTTTCCTCAAGGTAAGGGATTCCAAAACTAGAGGCATAGGTTTAAGAGGAGAGGGGAGAGGTTAGAAGGGACCTAAGGGCAAATTTTTCACACAGAACGTGGTGCATGTAAGAAATGAGCTGCCAGAGGAGGTGGTGGAAGCTGGTACAATTACAACATTTAAAAGGCATCTGGATGTACATATGAATAGGAATTGTTTAGAAGCATATGAACCAAATGCTGGCAAATGGGATTAGATTAATGTAGAATATTTAGTTGGCATGGATGAGTTGGACCAAAGGGTCAGTTTCTGTGCTGTATATCTCTATGGCCTTGTGACTGTACCCACTGAGAAGATGTGATTGTTTCTCTTTCCAAGATTCATTTACCTGTTTTTTGGGTATGACCTCTGCTGTCAATAACTTCTACCAAGTGTCTCATCCTTTTCTGTTGCCATTCTAATGTTATTCCAACTCAACTGATCACATATTAAAAAGTAAATGTTTCAGTATTTGGGAATAAATTAGCTATCTAATTCTTGAGTCCCGTACCATCCTTACTAGCTGCAGTCATAGAGTCGTACAACACAGAAACAGACCCTTCGGTCCCACCAGTGCATGCTGACCATAATCCCAAACTAAACTAGTCCTACTTCCTGTGTTTAGCCCATATCCCTCCCAGCAATTCTTAGCGATGTGCTTATCCAAATGTCTTTTAAATGTTGTAACTGCACCCACATCCGCCACTTCTCTGGAGTTTCATTATACACATGACCCACTCTCTGTGTAAAAAGGTTGCCCCTCGTGTCTTTTTTAAATCTTTTGCCTCCCACTTTAAAAATATGACCCCTAATCTTGAAACCCTCCATCCTAAGGAAAAGACATTTGCCATCTGCTCTGAGCCCACCAATTTTACTAGCACTCCAATGTATCCTTTTGTGAATTCTCAGAAATAGTGGTCACTATTCATTTTAATGGTTAGAAAATTGGAGACCAGGGAAAATGACATCTTAGCCAATGACAAAGAGAAGGAACATACAGAACTGTCACATTCTCCCTCTGCTCTAAAACTGAGAAAAATATTGGCCAGGACATTGGGAGAACTTTCCTGCTTTTCAGCGAGAATTGTTTTGCCATTCAGAGAAATACTTGTTAAAACATCTATTGGTCAAGATAACACTTCTTGCTTCACTGAACTATCATCCTCATGTTATGTCCTCAAAGCCCTTGAATGTAAATTTTCAGCCTTCAGACTCAGATTGCAAGAGTGGTGAATGTAAGCCGTGATTAATATAATTAATTATGGGCGAGGTGTTGATTGTGAGGCAGTGGAGGGATCAATAAGATTTATGCTGATGTTTTGAGGAAATACCCACACAGCATTTTAGAGTAAGGCAGACCTAATTTGATGTTTGAACAGGAAGCATTGCTTGTTACAGAGTTAGCTGCTTCTCGTTGTGCACTTCTGGGGTTGTGGAAGATTTGTACTTCAAACTGAAGCTTTCGTATAAGTCCCATAACGTCCACTCCCATTTATTTAGCCAGTTCTATGCCAACAGCCTCTTGATAACTAACATGGTACAAAAAGTACATTTAAAGGATCATACTGTTGAAAATATCCAAAGACACTCAACCCTCTGAAAGAAGGTTCATCCGCATCCTAAAAGGTGACCCGCTTTTTTGGTAAATTCTCTTGCTTAGTTCCCATCTCTCTCAAGAGGAAACATCCTTTCAGTATACACCTGTTAAGTCCCCTTATGTATCAATAAGATTGCCTCTAATTCATCTGAACACTAAAGGATACAGATCCAGCCCCTCCAACCTTGCTTCATAATGTTATAACCCATCCCCCACCTCCACCATCCAGGGTATCTATCCAGTTCCAGGCTTTGTGTAATACTTTATGCCGTTCATTAAATGATGAGTCTAAAATTGTGCACAATATTTCATATGCGGTCTCACCAACACCTTGTACTACTATAGCAAAACATGCCCACTTTTAAATTTCTTTCCTCTTGTAATAAACAACAGCATTGCATTCACCTTCCTAATCATTTGCTATATCTGCAAATTAGCTTTGTGACTCATATGTCAAGGCATCCAAACCCACCTCTTCCTCAGAGTTCTGCAGTTTCTCGCCATTTAAATAATATGCTGCTTTTACATTCTTCCTGCCAAATGGGTACGTTCGTTATACTCAATTTGCCAAATTCTTTTGCCCACTCACTTAACCTATCCATCCCTTTGCAGACTCCCCTTAAGTCAACAAGGTGCAGGGCTGGATGAACACAGCAGGCCAAGCAGCATCATAGGAGCAGAGAGGCTGACGTTTCGGGCCTAGACCCTTCATCAGAAAAGGGGGAGGGGAAGGGGGTTTTGAAATAAATAGGGAGAGAGTGGGAGGCGGATAGAAGAGGGATAGAGGAGAGGATAGGTGGAGAAGAAACAAACAGGTCAAAGAGGCGGGGATGGGGCCAGGAAAGGTGAGTGTAGGTAGGGAGTTAGGAAGGGGATAGGTCAGTCCAGGGAGGACGGACAGGTCAAGGGGGCGGGATGAGGTTGGTCGGTAGGAGATGGAGGTGCGGCTTGAGGTGGGAGGAGGGGATAGGTGGGAGGAAGAACAGGTTAGGGAGGCAGGGACGAGCTGGACTGGTTTTGGGATGCGGTGGGGGGAGGGGAGATTTTGAAACTTGTGAAATCCACATTGATACCATTGGGCTGCAGGGTTCCCAAGCGGAATATGAGTTGCTGTTCCTGCAACCTTCGGGTGGCATCGTTGTGGCACTGCAGGAGGCCCAGGATGGACACGTCGTCTGAGGAATGGGAGGGGGAGTTGAAATGGTTCGCGACTGGGAGGTGCAGTTGTTTGTTGCGAACCGAGCGTAGGTGTTCTGCAAAGCGGTCCCCGAGTCTCCGCTTGGTTTCCCCGATGTAGAGGAAGCCACACCGGGTACAGCGGATGCAGTATACCACATTGGCAGATGTGCAGGTGAACATCTGCTTGATGTGGAAAGTCTTCTTGGGGCCTGGGATGGGGGTGAGGGAGGAGGTATGGGGGCAGGTGTAGCACTTCCTGCGGTTGCAGGGAAAAGTGCCGGGTATCTTTGCAACTTTGTTTCCTCCTTATCTTTGTGTCATCAGCAAATTTAGCCACTGTAAATTTGGTTCTTTCGTTCCAAGATACTTATTTACATTATAAATAGTTGATTTCCCAGCACTGATCCGTTTGGCACACCACTTTTCACATCTTGTTAACCCGAAAGTGACCCCCTTTTTGCTGTTTCCTGTTAATCATATTTTTGAGGACTGGTTTGTTAAGTTCATGGAATTTTTCATTTATTCCTGGAGTGTGGATGAACTAATACTGACTCTAAGTGTGTGGTGCTGAAGCATCATTTTGCGTCATTGCAGTCTTTGTGCTTGTGCTGTTCTGCAATGAAGTTAGAAAATACAGGATTTTATCTAGCAACAATGAAAGAAACGTGTGAAACTAGATTTGGATTATGTTACTTGGAGCTCTTAGTTACGAAGGTTAAATATCTAGAAGAGGATTCTCAAAGTAACCTCAGTGAGTTGTTGCAATGTATTTATTATTAAATCAAATGTTTTTGCTTTGATTTATTTGAATTGATTTATTATCACGTGTGCCTAAGTAGTGAAAAGCTTTGTTTGTGAGTAGTACAGATCATAGTAAGCAAGGACACTCAGATCATAAGTGAAAAAACTTGGACAGAGTAAGGCATGCAGGTTGCAACGCACAGGACGTATACGAGGCAAGATCAACATTAACAAGATCAGCATTAATTGGAGAATGCCAGCAGAGTGCCTTGTTGTCTTTCACAATAAGACGTACTGGACACTGAGCAGAAACTGGGAAAGAGGGAAGATGACTAAAAATGTGGTCAGAAGCAGGTTTTGAGGCTTTTTTAAAAACTGGGATGAGATGAGCCAAAAGGAGAAGTTTAAGAAATTTTTCTAGGAGACAGTTGTACCCACTGAAGGCTTCACCACCGACAATTTCTTAGAGGGAATATACAGTGGTCCAGACACAGAAGGGTCAATATTTAAAAAAAAACAAAGAACTGTGGATGCTGGAAATCAGAAACAAAACCAAATTGCTGCAAAAACTCTCAGCAGGTCTGGCAGCATCTGTGGAGACAAAGCAGACCGGTCCAGTGATCCTTCTTCAGAATGGAAGAGTGAAGTGTGTGAGCTGAGCTGTGAAGTTGTTAGACGACAATTCAACAGTAGAATGTGGAAAGCCAAGGAAGGATCTGTAATTGGAACAAGAATTTTGAACTAGATGTGTTATGGGATGGGAAGAAAATGAATTTGGTGAGGAATGAGGCAATGGATGAATGGTACATAATATAGGATAAAATGCATTCTGGATTGGTTGAGATTTGGGTATGGAAAGTTGGAAATTTCATGCTTGAAAGGGGCAAATAATTTGTAACGATACTGTCATAAAAACAATGTGCTGAGAAACTCAGCATGTCTGACAGCAACTATGGAGAGAGAGGAAAAAAAATTGATGTTGATTCCAGTACTACTCTTCTTTGGAACAATTTGTACTGTTTGACCTTGTTTTGACTCTCGGAAATATCTCAAGTTACTTTTTTATGTAATTATTTAAATGAAGATAATTCTATTAATTTAGGTTTTTCATGCTTACAGGCCATCCCAAAGCTTTTTGCAACAATTTATTAGTTTGAAGTGTAGGCTTTATAATATAGGTATGTACGACGGTCAATCTCTGCAACAAGGCCCCGCAACACACCTGTTTTTGTTATGTTGGCCTAAGATTCTGAATGGACTGTTTTGTTTTTGCACAGTACTACGGGATCTTCTGTAATAACTTGAACAGATAAGCAACACTCTGAGTGCTACATCAAAATGTTACCATAGATGAGAAACTCAAGTCTTGGATTGGGGCTTGAAAATGGATGAGAGTTTTAGCAGTCAGAGTGAAGTAGGTAATGTGATTATTAATAATTCAATTCATTTTGAAGCTCTGTAATTTGCCCAGTCTAACAGCTATGTTAAATCATCTAATCAGAAGGTGGTATTTAAAAGATTGTAATACAATGTTTTTTTTTCCGCTACGTGCCAAAAATTTAAAGAATGTCAACAATGTAGAAGATTTTTGTTTACAAGCAAAATAAATCTGTGCATCTGCTTTCCAAATAAAAATAGCCGTTTAAGGACTAGATAACACTGTGTAAGATAATCCTACTTCTGGTGTCAAAATGCATATTTAGGTCTATGCTTGATGTGCCAGTTAATTTCCCCACTCATATTTATGTGATAATAAACTCACATACTGAGTTAGCCTCAATTTCTAAGCTCAGAAATACATTGTTTAGGGTTGCATTCACCTTGAAAGTCAGTGCATGGAATCAAACAGATGGCACAAGCTTCGCTAACAAGTAGTTGCTTGGGAATTTAAGATGCACCTACACAGCAGACCATGAGTGACTATCAATGAACAGAAATGGGTCCTTGTGCAAAAAGAATGAAGTATGAAGCAGGTTTCAAACTAAAAATTGCATATCATTTGCCAACTCCTGAATTTGCTGTGCCCGGCAATTGTACTGGAGTGTTCGAGTTCTAGTAGAATCTAATATGAGATATGAGAAGACATGTTTCCTAGAGGTACAAATATGCATGGACAATAGACTAAAATCAATGCCCATGTAAATTTTCAAATACAAGACCATGTCGAAAATCGAGTTTCAAGTAGGGATTTTTGTTCATGTTAATAACAACAGTTGGTTAGAAGAGGATGACTTGGTAAAGACATAAAGATGTCCAACTCATCCATGCCAACCAGATATTCCATATTAATCTAGTCCCATTTGCCAGCATTTGGCCCATATACCTCTTAAACCCTTCCTATTCATGTTCCCATCCAGATGCCTTTTAAATGTTGTAATTGTACCAGCCTCCTCCACTTCCTCTAGCAACTCATTCCATACATACACCACCCTCTGCGTGAAAAAGTTGCCCCCTAGGTCCCTTATAAATCTTTCCCCTCTCACCTTAAACCTATTCCCTCTAGTTTTAGACTCCATACCCTGGGGAACAGGCCTATCCATGCTCCTCATGATTTTATAAACTTACATAATGTCACCCCTCATCCTCTGAGGGAAAATAGCTTTTTTTTTCTTTATTCATTGTAGCTGGCCAGGCAGTATTTATTGCCCATCCCTAATTGGCCAGAGGGCAGTTCAGAGTCAACCACATTGCTGTGGGTCTGGAGTCACATATAGGTCAGACCAGGTAAATATGGCAGTTTCCTTCCCTAAAGGGCATTAGTGAATCAGATGGGTTTTCCTGACAATCGACAATGGATTCATGGTCATCGTTAGACTCTTAATTCCAGATATTTATTGAATTCAAATTCCACCATCTGCCACGGCAGGATTCAAACCCAGGTCCCCAGAACATTATCTGGGTCTGTGGATTAACACTACAGTGATGATACCACTAGGCCATCGCCTCCCCTCCAGCTTATTCAACCTCCCCAGTAGCTCAAACTTCCAACCTTGGCAACATCCTTGTAAATCTTTCTCTGAACCGTTTCAAGTTTCACAACATCTTTCCTATAGCAGGGAGACCAGAATTGAATGCAGTATTCCAAAAGTGGCCTAACCAGTATCCTGTACAGCCGCAATATGACCTCCCAACTCCTTTCCTCAATGTGCTTTCCAGTAGAGGCAGGCATACCAAACGCCGCCTTCACTACCCTGCCTACCAGCGATTCTAATTTCAAGGAACTATAAACCTGCACCTAATGGTTACTTTGTCCGACATTACTCCCTAGAACCTTACCATTAAGTGTATTAGGAAGCTAAAGTCAGACAGGGCCAATGGGAAATATAAAGAAAGCAGGAAAGAACTCAAATTGGAAATTAGGAGAACAAGAATGGGCCATGAAATGACCTTGGTAAGTAGGGTTAAAGAGGATCGTATGCATTTTATAGATACATTAAAAACAAGAAGGTAACTAGGGAGAAGGTAGGACCACTCAAGGATAAAGGAGAGAACTTGTGCTTGGAGGAAAAGGATGTGGATAAGTACTTTGCATCAGTGTGTACCCAGGAGAAGGATATGGAGGCTGGTGAGATTTGTGCGGAGCATGCTAATAATACAGCATTTTGAGGTCAAGAAAGAAGTGGTGTTAGGTCTCTTGAGGAACATTAAAGTAGATAAGTCCCCAGGGCCTGATGGTTTTTGATAGAGACGAGAGGAGATTGCTGGGGCCTTGACCAAGGTCTTTGTATCCGCGTTAGCAATTGGACAGGATTGCTGACTAGCTAATGTTGTTCCTCTGTTAAAGAAGGGAAGTGGGGACAATCCAGGAAACTATAGACCATTGAGTCTCACATCAGTGGTTGGGAAGCTATTGGAGAGAATTCTTCCAAATGCATTAAATCCTATCCCTAAAAGCATGGCCTAATTAGGGGCAGTCTGCATGGATTTATGCAGGGAAGGTCATGTCTTACTAACTTGATTGAATTTTTCGAGGAGGTGATGAAGGTGCTCGATGAGGATAGAGCATGGATGTTGTCTACGTGGATTTTAGTAAGGCTTTCAACAAGGTCCTCATGGTAGGCTTATCCAAAAGATTAAGATGCATGGGATCCACGGTGACTTGGCTGCGTGGATTCAGGATTAGCTTGCTCATAGGCAGAGGTTAGTGGTGAAAGGGTGCTTTTTGGGCTGAAGGTCAGCAGGGATCCATATTGGGACCTCTGCTGTTTGTGATGTATGTAAATGACTCGGATGAAAACATAGATGGGTGAGTTCGTAAGTTTGAATATGATACAGAGATCGGTAGAGTTGTGGTTAGTGTAGAACGTTGTCAAAGAATACAGTGGGATATAGATCACATGCAGATATGGGCAGAGAAATGGCAGATGGAGTTTAATCCAGGCAAGTGTGAGGTGCTGCACTTTGGGAGATCAAATGTTAAGGAAAAGTATACAGTTAGTGGCAGGACTCTGAACAGCATTGATATACCGAGGGATCTTAGGTTTCAAGTCCGTAGTGGCCATGCAAGTAGTTAGGGTGGTAAAGAAGGCATATGACATGTTTGCCTTTATTGGTCAGGGAATTGAGTAAAGGAGGCAGGATGTCATTTGGAGCTTTACAAGACTTTGGTTAGGCCACATTTTAGAGTACTGTGATCAATTCTGGTCATTACATTACAGGAAGGATGTGGAGGCTTTGGAGAGGGGTGCAGAAAGAGGTTTACCAAGATGCTCAGAGATAGTAAGAACTGCCGATGCTGGAGTCCAATAACACAGTGTGGAGCTGGAGGAACACAGCAGGCCAGGCAGCATCAGAGGAGTAGGAAAGTTGATGTTCGAGTTGGGACCCTTCAGAGACAAGGAAAGATGGTGCCTAGTTTAGACAGTCTGAGCTATAAGGAGAGGCTAGAAAAACTCAGGTTGTTTTCTCTGGAGCGGTAGATGCTGAGGGGAGACTTGATAGAAGTCTATAAAATTAGTGGAGGCATAGATAGGGTTCAAGGTCAGAATCTTTTTCCCAGAGTTGATGTGTCTCACACTAGGAGGAGCGGGGTGGGGGCATGCATTTAAGGTGAGGGGCAAGGTTATTTTTACACAGAGAATGGTAGGAACGTGGAACACGTTGCTGGGAGTGGTGATGGAGGCAGATACGATAGGGGCGTCCAAGAGGCTTTTAGAAAAGCACATGAATATGCAAGGAATGGGTGATCTAGACCAAGGGCAGGCAGAAGGGATTAGTTTAATTTGGCACCATGGTCGGCACAACATCGTGGGCCAACGAGCCTGTTCCTGTGCTGTACAGTTCTGTGTTCTACATAGAAGTCCTACCCTGATTTGCCATACCACAATGCAGCATTTCACATTTATCTAAATTTAACTCTCATTTGCCACTCAGCCCATCTACTCACTTGATCAGGGTCTGAGGTAACCTTTGCTGTCCACTATAGCACCAATTTTGGTGTCAACTGCCAACTAATTAACCATACCTCCTATGTTCACATCTAAATCATTTGTATAAATAACAAAAAGCAGTGGACCCAGTACTGATCCTTGCAGCACACCGCTGGTCACAGGCCTATGTGGAATACCTTTCCGGTGGCTTTGGCAAAGTGCACAGGTTATTAGCGTGGAACACATTCAGATCTTGTGTAATTGATAAGGTTGAGAGGTGCCTGCAAAGAAAGAATTCCCGAATTATAGTTATAACAGGGGTTCTAACAACCATCGCTCAATCTTTGGAAGTCTGCCTCAACGAGGTTTTCAAAGTCATGTTCACGCTAATTGGGATAGGTCGATGGTTGGAGTTTTAAAATAAAGTTAATGGAGTGGCAATATGTGTGTTACCTGACTTGGTGCTTTATTTGATTTTTGTACTTAACTGGAATGTCATTAAGATCCTAAGAATAAGCCATTCAGCCCCTTGAGCTTGATCCACCATTCAGCCCCTTGAGCCTGATCCACCATTCAGTAGAATCGTGGCTGATCTGACCGCTTCTCACATCTGATTTCTTGCCTTTTCCCCTTAACCCTTGATTTCGATTCTAATCAAGAATTTATCTATTTCAGCCTTAAATATGCGCAAGGATTCTCCCCACAGCTGTCTGTGCCAAGGAGTTCCAAACTCTCTCAATCCTCAAGGAAGAAATTCCATCTTGTCTCGGCCTTAAATTGGTGCTGCTTTTTTCCTGACACTCTTCCCTCTGATGCCAGACTCCACCAGGAGGGGAAACATCCTCTCAGCATTTACCCTGTCAAGCTCATTAAGAATCCTACATGTTCCAATGAGATCACCTCCAATAAGTCCAACGAGTAGAGTACCAAACTGTGTTTGGCCTTTGATTAATGCAGAAACTGTAATCATTCAAAAAAAATGGAATGTCCAATTCAGTGAATAGAGAGGGCAGTACTTAATATGGAGGGATGTCTATGAAGCTGAAAACATTGTCAGATGCTAAGTGGGATCTGCACAATGAAGCCATAGCCAAAGTGACTTGGAAGGAATTATGAACTCTTTGCACAAATGCCTGGAGATGCTAACTGATTGCTTTATGGTTAAAGCAATCCATGTAGAATCATCAAATTAAATGCAATACATTGTTTCATTTGAATTGCCAATATTTTCTTTACCAAAAAGAGAACATCTACACCAACAATGGTGGTTTTATATTTTATACTTTGCGTATAACTTGATTCCCAATTTTGGAAGGACTGTTTGAAGCTTTGAAAGTTGACTTGTATGTTGTGATCTACAGTAATTTCCTCAAATTTTTAATTTGAAAAGTAAGATGAAGTTGCAGTACCAATGTGTAAGCATTATTATTAATGATGGTATTGTAGTTCAAAGTAATTGTGTAACTGCCATCATAATTATTCTGTAGGCCTACACATTGCTATATTTGGATGAAGTGCTGCTTTTTTTTTTGTTTGGAGCTATGTAGGACGTGTGGACTTCAGGAGTAGTCAGGAGGTTGAGGTAATCTGATGAAAGTCTTTAAGATGTTCACAGGAAAAGACCGGGTGGATAAAGATAAACTTTTTCCACGGGTTGGGTATTCCAGATCTAGAAGGTATAATCTAAATTTAGCGCCAGACCATTTAGGAGAGATGTTAGGAAGCACTTCTACACACAGACAGGGTGGTAGAAGTTTGGAACTCTTCCACAAATGGCACTTGGTACTGGATTAGTTAATTTTAAATCAGAGATACTTTTTTTTTGTTAAACAGAGGTACTAAGGGATATGGGCCAAAAGCAGATAAATGGAGTTAGGCCACAGACCAGCTATGATCTCATCGAATAGCTGAACAGGCTTGGGAGCTGAATGGCTGACTTCTATTCCTATGTTCGTATGGAGCTCAAAATATTAACTGTTCCTCTCCACAGATGATGCCAGACCTGCTGAGTTTCTCCAACACTTTGTTATTTCTAAGTATGGATAGCATACTGGTCAGTCACTGACATCAGGCCATGAATATAAATAGGTTTTATTTTCAAACACCCTTTGTAGGTGAGGAGGAGAGTGCCACAAACCTAGATGGTATTGTACATTGCATTTTGGAAGGCTAGTATCTGTAATATAGAATTATTGGAGATTTGCAACAATAGGGTGCTCTGTAATATAGGAACTCGAGCCCTGGGGACTGAACTAGGTCAGAAATTTATATTACTGTGAATTCCGTGAAGTTATGAAAAATCTTCCATTAAAAACTAAACTTGTAAACCAAATTGCCCAATTTTAGTGATAATTGAGTCCCCAGACTCCAACTTAAGTGTGATGCAGAGAGATGTCAACAGCACAGGTTCAATTCTTCATTGCTGAGGTCAGCATAAAGGTCTCACCTTCTGGACTTCATCCCTCACCTGAGGCATGGTGACTATCCGCTGAAATTCACTGCCAGTTGTCTCTTTAATAAGCCAGCAGCAACTACTATTGTCAACTTAAAGATGGGGAGTGTGTGCAGGAGTTCATGGCCGTCAGTTTAAGTTTCACCTCTCCTGATGACTTTTGCAAATGCAATAGTATTGTTGTGTTGCACTGTCAGTTTTGTGTGTTGCTGTGCATGTCCCTCTGTTATTCCCTAGTTGCAATTCTGTGTGGCAGCATTCCATTTTAGATGTTTGGAGAGTTGGAACCATTGGCAGTAGTCCCATGGGCACACAAAATATCAGATCGCAACTAGAATAAAGTGTGTCTCACAGTTTGAATTTCCACTCGCTGCTAATAGGAAGGAAGCTTGGCATTTGCTAAAGACTGCCGTTTTCAAACATGATTGCCGTGAAAGTGCTTATTTTATTCAGTTTCTTAGAGAACTGGCCATTGTATTTGGCCCTTTATCTCCCATTCAATAATGTATTGTCTTGTCTTTGTGATTTTACAATCTTGCTTGTATGAACAACATGTACAATTAATAAAAAAACAGAAATTTAGGACAAGAAAGGTAATTCACTTCGCTACTAATGCATTGTCAAAAGTGTCTGATTATGCTATAACAGATTTCCACTATTTTTAAGGGATACCAATTTTGTTGCCCTGTCACTGTTATTTAATGTCTAACCCATTGAAAAGATATTGATCTCACTTCTGAAAGGTGCCATTTGACTTCATATCATGTGCATTCTCTAGGAGTTTAGAGTAAGCACAACCCCTGACCATAATTGGATATTTCTAATGTCAGAATACGTGTGTTTATTTGTGTTTTCTAATCTACACCCATTGCCAGTTTTTTTTTCTTATTCACGCGTGGGATGTGGGTGTTGCTGTCTGGTCAACCAGCATTTGTTGCCTGTGCTTAGTTGCACTTGAGAAGGTATTGGTGATTTGCCTTCTTGACATGCAGCAGTCCATGTGCTGTAGGTAGACCAACAATGCCCTTAGGGAGATAATTCTAGAATTTTGACCCAGTAACAGTGAAGGAACAGCAACATATTTCCAAGTCAGGATTGTGAATGCTTGGAGGGGAACTTGCAAGTGGTGATGTTCCCATATATCCCATGCTGCTTTTGTCCTATATGGAAGTGGTCATGGGTTCGGAAGGTTCTGTTTAAGGATCTTTGAATGTCTGCAGTGAATTGTTGCTTGGATATCGGTGGTGGAGGGAATGGATGTGGTGCTGATCAAGTGGACTGCTTTGTCCTGGATAGTGGCAAGCTTCTTGATCGTTGTTGGAGCTGCACCCATCCAGGCAAGTGGGGAGTACTCTATCGCACTCCTGACTTGTACCTTCTAGTTGGTCCACAGGCTTTGGGAAGTCATAGGTGAGTCATTTGCCACGGTATTCCTAACCTCTAACCTGTTTTTGTGGCCACTGTGTTTATGTGGGGAGTCCAGTAGAATTGTAGGTCATGGTAACCCTAGAATGTTGACAACAGGGGATTTAGTGATGGTAACACGATTAAATGTCAAGGGGCGTTGGTCAGGCTGTCTATTACTTTAGAAAGGCGTTGCCTGGCTTTTGTGTGGCACATATGTTACTTGCCATCTGTCAACCCAAGATAACAAGGTGTAGAGCTGGATGAACACAGCAG
>NW_025969547.1:11443-14658 GCF_021869965.1 Rhincodon typus | reverse complement strand
ATGCTTATTTGAGTCAGATGAGCAGTTCAGAAGTCAAAAATCTCTACATCACCAAAAGACTTAACTATTGATGCTGTTTTGAGTAACACGCTTATTTCATTCAGATAAGCACATCGGAAGACCAAAATCTCAACTTCACCAAATGACTCAACTTTTGATGCTGATTTGATTAACATGCTTATTTCAATGAGATAAGCACTTCAGAATACCAAAATCTGAAATTCACTAAATGACGCAAATTTTGATGTTGGATTGACTAACAGGCTTCCGCCAGTGAAATAAGCACTTCAGAAGTGAAGAACCTCGACGCCACCAAATGACTCAACTTTTGATGTTGTTTTAATTAACATTCACATTTGACTGAGATAAGCACTTCTAAAGGCAAAATTCTCAACTTCACCAAATAACTTAATTTTTGATGCTGGTTGGATTAAAATGTTTATTTCAGCGAGTTAAGCACTTCAGTAGAGATAAAACTGAACTTTACCAAATGACTCAATTTTTGATGTTGTTTTGAGTAACACGCTTATTTCAGTTAGATAAGCATATCAGAAGACCAAAATCGCAAATTCACCAAAACACACAACTTGTGGTGCTGGTTTGACTGAAATGCTTATATCAGTGAGATAAGCACTTCAGATGACCAAAATCAGAACTTCACCTGATGACTCAAGTTTTGATGTTGGTTAGACTAACATGCTTATTTGAGTGAGATAAACACTCCAGAAGGCAAAAATCTCACCTTCACCAAATGACTTAATTTTTGATGCTGGTTGGATTAAAATGCTCACTTCAGCGAATAAGCTCTTCTGAAGGTTAAAATCTCAACTTCACCAAATGACTCAACTTTAGTGCTGTTTGGATTAAAATGCTTATTTTAGCAAGTTAAGCGCCTGAGAAGACAAAAATCTGAACTTCACCAAAAGACTCAATTTTCGATGTTAGTTTTTACTAACATGTTCATTTCAGCAAGTTAAGCACTTCAGAAGATCAAAATCTGAACTTCACCAAATGACTTGATGTTTGAATCTGGTTGAACCAAAATGCTTATTTGAGGGAGTTGAGCACATCAGAAGACCAATATCTCAACTCCATCAAATGAGTTAGTTTTTCATGTAGGTTTGAATGACGTGATTATTTCATTGAGATGAGCACTTCTGAAGATCAAAATCGCAACTTCACCAAATGACTCAACATTTGATGCTGGTTGGACTCAAATGCTTATTTCAGTGAGATAAGCAATTCCGAAGTCAAACATCTCAACTTCACCAAATGACTTAATTATTGATGCTGTTTTGACTAACATGCTTATTTCACTCGATAAGCACATCGGAAGACCAAAATCTCAACCTCAGCAAATGACTCAACTTTTGATGCTGATTTGACTAACATGCTTATTTCAGCGAGATAAGCTCTTCAGAAGTCAAAAATCTCAACTTCACCAAATGACTCAACTTTTGATGTTGTTTTGACGAACGTACTTACTTCAGCGATTTAAGGACGTCAGACGGCAAAAACCCTAACTTCACCAAATGACTTAATTTATGATGCTGGTTAAATTAAAATGTTTATTTCAGCGAGTTAAGCGTATCAGAAGAATAAAATCTCAATTTCACCAAATGACCTAACTTTTGATGTTGGATCGATAACATGTTTATTTCAGCAAGATAAGCACCTCAGAAGCCAAAAAAAACTGAACTTCACCAAATGACTTGATGTTTGAATCTGCTTGGACCAAAATGCTTATTTCAGGGAGTTGAGCACATCAGAAGACCAATACCTCAATTCCACCAAATGAGTTAGTTTTTATTGTTGGTTTGAATGACATGCTTATTTCATTGAGCTAAGCATTTCAGAAGATGAAAATCTCAACTTCACCAAGTGACACAACTTTTGATGTTGTTTTGACAAACATGCTTATTTGAGTGAGATACGCACGCCAGAAGGCTAAAATCTCAATTTCACCCAATGACATAATTTATGATGCTGGTTGGATTGAAATTCTTATTTCAGCGAGATATGTACATCAGAAGACAAAAATCTGAACTTAACCAAATGACTCAATTTTTGATGTTAGTTTGACTAACATGCTCATTTCAGCGAGATAAGCACTTCAGTAGACAGAAATCTCAACTTTACCAAGTGACTCAATTTTTGATGTTGTTTTGACTAACGTGCTTATTTCAGTTAGATAAGCATATCAGAAAACCAAAATCTGAACTTCAGCGAATGACTCAACTTTTGATGCTGATTTGACGAACATGCTTATTTCAGCGATTTAAGGACGTCAGATGGCAAAAACCCTAACTTCACCAAATGACTTAATTTATGATGCTGGTTAAATTAAAATGTTTATTTCAGCGAGGTAAGCATATGAGAAGAATAAAATCTCAACTTCACCAAATGACTTGATGTTTGAATAAGGTTGGACCAAACTGCTCATTTCAGGGAGTTGAGCACATCAGAAGACAAATATCTCAATTCCACCAAATGAGTTAGTTTTTCATGTTGGTTTGAATGACATGCTTATTTCATTGAGATAAGCATTTCAGATGATCAAAATCTCAACTTCACTGAATGACTCAACTTTTGATGTCATTTTGACTAACATGCTTACTTCAGGGAGTGAAGCGCTTCAGAGGTCTAAAATCTCGACTTCACCAAACGACCCAACATTTGATGCTGTTTGGCTTAAAATGCTTATTTCAGCGAGTTAAGCACTTCAGTAGACTAAAATCTGAACTTCACAAAGTGACTCAAGTTTTGATGTTTGTTTGACTAACATGCTTTTTTGAGTCAGACAAGCACTTCAGAAGTCAAAAGTTTCAACGAGACCAAATGGCTCAACTTTAGATGATGTTTTGACTAACATGCTTATTTGAGTGAGATCGGCATTACAGAAGGCTAAAATCTCAATTTCACAAAATGACATAATTTTTTAATGCTGGTTGGATTAAAATTAATATTTCAGCGAGATAAGCACTTCCGAAGACAAAAATCTGAAATTCACCAAATGACTCAATTTTTGATGTTAGTTTGACTAACATGCTCATTTCGGCGAGTTAAGCACTTCAGAAGATCAAAATCTCATCTCCACCAAATGACACAACTTTTGATGTTGTTTTGACTAACGTGCTTACTTCTGCAAGGAAAGCAAAGCAGAAGACCAAATCTCAACTTCAACATGACACTCAACTTTTGATGCTGTTTTGACG
>NW_025969547.1:8507-11433 GCF_021869965.1 Rhincodon typus | reverse complement strand
TTATTTGAGTGAGATAAGCACTTCAGAAGACCAAAATCTCAACTTCACTAAATGACTCAAATTTTGATTTGGATTCACTAACAGTCTTCCTCCAGTGAAATAATCACTTCAGAAGTGAAGATTCTCGACTTCACAAAATGACTCAACTTTTGATGCTTTGCTGAATAACATGCATGTTTGAGTGAGATAAGCACTTCTGAAGGTCAAAATCTGAACTTCACCAAATGACTCAAGTTTTGATGTTTGTCAGACTAAGATGCTTATTTGAGTCAGACAAGCACTTCAGAAGTCAAAAATCTCAACTTCACCAAATGACTTAATTATTGATGCTGTTTTGACTAACGCATTGATTTCACTCAGACAAGCACATCGGAAGACTAAAACCTCAACTTCAGCACATGACTCAACTTTTGATGCTGGTTTTATTAACATGCTTACTTCAGTGAGATAAGCACTTCAGAAGTCAAATATCTCAACTTCACCAAATGACTCAAATTTTGGTGTTGTTTTGACGAACATGCTTATTTCAGTGAGTTAAGCACTTCAGAGTATCAAAATCTCAACGTCAACAAAACACTCAGCTTTTGATTCAGGTTTGACTAAAATGCTTATTTCAGCGAGATGAGCTTATGCGAAGATTAAAATCTCAACTTCACCAAAGGACCTAACTTTTGGTCCTGATTTGACTAAAATGCTTATTTCAGTGAGAAAGCACTTCAGAAGTCCATAATCTCTACTCCACCAAATGAGTTAGTTTTTCTTGTTGGTTTGAATGACATGCTCAGTTCATTGAGATAAACAATTCAGAAGATCAAAATCTCAACTTCACCAAATGACTCAACTTTTGATGTTGTTTTGACTTCCATGCTTACTTCAGCGAGTTAAGCGCTTCATAAGGCTAAAATCTCAACTTCACCAAACGATTCAACTTTTGATACGGTTGGACTAAAATGCTTATTTCAGCGAGTGAAGCACTTCAGAAGACCAAAATCTGAACTTCACAAAAAGACTGAAATTTTGATGTTTGTTTGACTAGCATGCTTATTTGCGTGAGATAAGCACTTCAGAAGTCAAATATCCCAACTTCTCCAAATGTCTCAACTTTTGATGTCGTTTTGACCAACATACTTATATGAGTGAGATACGCTCTTCTGAAGTCTAAAATCTCAATTTCACCAAATGACATAATTTTTGATGTTGGTTGGATTAAAATTCTTATTTCAGCGAGATATGCACGTCAGAAGGCAAAAATTTGAACTTCACCAAATCTTTCAATTTTTGATGTTAGTTTGACTAACATGCTCCTTTCAGCGAGATAAGCACTACCGAAGACCAAGTTCTCAACTTCACCAAATGACACAACTTTTGATGTTGATTTGACTAACGTGCTTATTTCTGCCAGATAAACAGAGCAGAAGACCAAAGTCTCATTTCAACATGACATTCAACTTTTGATGCTGTTTCGACTAACATGTTTATTTCACTGAAAAAAAGCACTTCAGAAGATCAAAATCTCAACTTCACCAAATGACTCAGCTTTTGATGTTGTTTTGACTAACATGCTTGCTTCAGCCAGATTGGCGCTTCAGAAGGCTAAACTCTCAACTTCACCAAACGACTCAACTTTTGATGCTATTTGGATTAAAATGCTTATTTCAGCGAGTTAAGTGCTTCAGAAGACAAAAATCTGAACTTCACCGAAAGACTCAATTTTTGATGTTAGTTTTTACTAACATGCTCATTTCAGCGAGATAAGCACTTCAGAAGTCAAAAATCTCAACTTCACCAAATGTCACAAGTTTTTATGTTGATTTGACTAACGTGCTTATTTCTGCGAGATAAGCAAAGCAGAAGACCAAAGACTCAACTTTAACATGACACACCACTTTTGATGCTGTTTTGACTAACATGTTTATTTCAGTGAAATAAGCACTTCAGAAGACCAAATTTGAACTGCATTAAATGTCCAAAATTTTGATGTTGTATTGATTAACAGGCTTCCTCCAGTGAAATAAGCAATTCAGAAGTGAAGAATCTCGACTTTACCAAATTACTCAGCTTCTGATGTTGTTTTGAGTAACATGCATATTTGAGTGAGATTCGCACTTCTGAAGCCAAAAATCTCAACTTCACCAAATGACTTAATTTATGATGCTCGTTATATTAAAATGCTTATTTCAACGAGTTAAGCATGTCAGATGACTAAAATCTCAACTTCACCAAATGACCTATCTTCTGATGCTGGTTTGACTAACATGCTTATTTCAGCGAGCTAAGCACCTCAGAAGCCAAAAATCTGAACTTCACCAAATGGCTTGATGTTTGAATGTGTTTGGACCAAAATGCTTATTTGAGGGAGTTGAGCACATCAGAAGAACAATATCTCAACTTCATTAAATGAGCAAGTTTTTCATGCAGGTTTGAATGACCTGCTTATTTCATTGAGATGAGCACTTCTGAAGATCAAACTCTCAACTTCACCAAATGACTCAACTTTTGATGTTGTTTTGACTGACACGCTTATTTGAGTGAGATACGCACTTCAGAAGGCTAAAATCTCAGTTTCACCAAATGACATAATCTTTGATGCTGGTTGGATTAAAATTCTTATTTCAGCGGGATATTCACTTCAGAAGACAAAAATCTGAACTTCACCAAATGACTCAATTTTTGATGTTAGTTTGACTGACATGCTCATTTCAGCGAGATAAGCACTTCAGTAGACAGAAATCTCAACTTTACCAAGTGACTCAATTATTGACGTTGTTTTGACTAACGTGCTTATTTCAGCGAGATAAGCATAGCAGAAGACCATAATCTCAACTTCAAAAACACACTGAAATTCATGCTGTTTTGACAACATGCTTACTTCAGTGAGATAAGCACTTGAGAAGACCAAAATCTGAACTTCACCAAATGACTCAAC
>NW_025969547.1:4078-8497 GCF_021869965.1 Rhincodon typus | reverse complement strand
GGCTAAAATCTCAACTTCACCAAATGACTCAGCTTTTGATACTGGTTGGATTAAAATGCTTCTTTCAGCGAATTATGCACTTCTGAAGTCCAAAATCTGAACTTCACAAAATGACTCAAATTTAGATGTTTTTTTGACAAACATGCTTATTTGAGTGAGATAAGCAATTCATAATTCAAAAATCTCAACTTCATCAAGTGACTTTATTGTTGATGCAGTTTTGACTGCACGCTTATTTCTCTCTGATAATCACATCTGAAGACCAATATCTCAACTTCACCAAATGAGTTGGTTTTTGATGTTGGTTTGAATGACATATTGATTTCTTTGAGATAAGCACGACAGAAGATCAAAATCTGAACTTCACCAAAGGACCTAACTTTGGACGGTGGTTGGACTAAAATGCTTATTTCTTTGAGATAAGCACTTCAGAAATCAAAATCTGAACTTTACCAAATGACTCAACTTTGGACGTTGGTTGGATTAAAATGTTTCTTTCAGCGAGGAAAGCACTTCAGAAGACTAAACTCCCAACTTCACCAAATGACTCAGCTTTTGATGCTGGTTGGATTAAAATGTTTATTTCAGCGAGTTAAGCACTTCAGACGGCTAAACTCTCAACTTCACCAAATGACTCAGCTTTTGATGCTGCTTTGATTAAAATGCTTATTTCAGCGATTTAAGATCTTCAGTAGACCAAAATCTCACCTTCACCAAATGACTCAAGTTCTGATGTTTGTTTGACTAACATGTTGATTGCAGAGATATAAGCCCTTCAGAAATCACAAGTCTCAACTTCACCAAATGACTCAACTTTTGATATTGATTTGAATAACGTGCTTATTTCAGCGAGATAAGCATCCCAGAAGACTAAAATCTCACCTTCACCAGATGACCTAACTTTCGATGTTGGTTAAATTAAAATGCTTATTTCAGTGAAAAAGCACATCAGAGGTCAAAAATCTCACCTTCACCAAATGACTTAATTTATTTATGCTGTTTTGACTAACATGCTTACTTCACTCAGATAATCACGTCACTAGACCTAATTGAACTTCAACAAATGACTCAAGTTTTGATGTTATTTCGACTAACATCCTTATTTGATTGAGATAAGCACTTCAGAAGTCAAAAATCTCAACTTCACCAAATGACTCAACTTTAGATGTTGTTTTGACTAACATGCTTATGTGAGTGAGATAAGCACTTCAGAAGGCAAAAATCTCAACTTCACCAAATGACATAATTTTTAATGCTGGTTGGATTAAAATTCTTATTTCAGCGAGATAGGCACTTCAGAAGACAAAAATCGGAACTTCGCCAAATCACTCAATTTTTGATGTTAATTTGACTACCGTGCTCATTTCAGCGAGTGAAGCACTTCAGAAGACTAAAATCTCACCTTCACCACATGACCTAACTGTTGTTGCTGGTTAATTTAAAATGCTACTTTCAGCGAGTTAAGCACTTCAGAAGTCAAAAATCTGAACTTCAGCAAATGACACAATTTTTTATGTTCGTTTGACTAATGTTCTTATTTCAGCGTTATAAGCATATGAGAAGACAAAAATCTCAATTTCACCAAGGGACATAAATTTTGATGCTGGTTGGACGAAAATTCTTATTTCAGTGAGATGAGCACGACAGAAGTCAAGAATCTCAACTTCATCAAATGACTTGATTTTTGATGTTGTTTAGACTAAGATGTTTAATTCAGTGAGTTAAGCACTTCAGAAGACTAAAATCTGATCTTCACCAAATCACTCAATGTGTAATGTTGTTTTGAATAACATGCTTATTACAGCGAGTTAAGCATTTCAGAAGAAAAAAATCTCAACTTTACCAAATGAGTAATTTTTAATGTTGGTTGAATGAAAATGCTTTTTTCAGCGAGTTCAGCACTTCAGAAGACGAAAATCTCACCTTCACCAAATGACCTAACTTTTGATGCTGGTTAAATTAAAATGCTTCTTTCAGCGAGTTAAGCAACTCAGAAGCCAAAAATCTGAACTTCAGCAAATGACACAATTTTTTATGTTCGTTTGACTAACGTGCTTATTTCGGCGTTATAAGCATATCAGAAGACAAAAATCTCAATTTCACTAAAGGACCTAACCTTTGATGCTGATTTGACTGGAATGCTTATTTCAGTGAGATTAGCAGTTCAGAAGTCAAAAATCTCAACTTCACCGAATGACTTCAATGTCGGTGCTGTTTTGACTAACATGCTTATTTCACTCAGAGAAGCACTTCAGAAGACGAAAATCCGAAATTCACCAAATGACTCAAGTTTTGCTGTTGGTTAGACGAACATGCTTGATTGAGTCAGATAAGCACATCAGAGGTCAAAAATCTGATCTTCACCTAATGAATAAATTTTTCATGCTGTTTTGACTAACATGCTTATTTCACTCAGAGAAGCACTTCAGAAGGCGAAAATCTGAACTTCAACAAATGACTCAAGTTTTGATGTTGGTTTGACCAACATGGTTATTTGAGTGAGATAAGCTCTTCAGAAGTCAAAAATCTCACCTTCACCAAAGGACCTAACTTTGTACGCTGTTGGAACTAAAATGCTGATTTCAGTGAGATAAGCACTTCAGAAATCAAAAATCTCAACTTCACCAATTGGCTTAATTTTTGATGCTGTTTTGAGTAACATGCTTATTTCACTCAGATTAGCTTTTCAGAAGACCAATATCTTACTTCACCAAAAATGTTAGTTTTTGATGTTGGTTTGAATGACATGCTTATTTCATGAGGTAAGCAGTTCAGAAGATCAAAACCTCAACTTCATCAAATGACTCAAAAATTAATGTTGTTTTGACTAATATGCTTATTTCAGCGAGTTAAGCACTTCAGAATGCTAAAATCTCAACTTCACCAAATGACACAGCTTTTGATGCTGGTTGGTTTAAAATGTTTATTTCAACGAGCTAAGGTCTTCAGAACACCAAAACCTGAACTCCACCAAATGACTAGATTTGATGTTAGTTTGACTAACATGCTTATTTGAGTGAGATAAGCACTTCAGAAGTCAAAAATCTCAACTTCTCCAAATGACTCAACTTTTGATGTTGTTTTGACTAACATGCTTATGTGAGTGAGATAAGCACTTCAGTCGGCAAAAATCTCAACTTTACCAAATGACTCAACTTTAGATGTTGTTTTGACTAACATGCTTGTGTGAGTGAGATAAGCACTTCAGAAGATAAAAATCGGAACTTCACCAAATGACTCAATTTTTGATGTTAATTTGACCAACGTGCTTATTTCAGCCAGAAAAGCACAGCAGAAGACCAAAATCTTAACTTCAGCAAGACACTCAACTTTTGATGCTGTTTTGACGAACATGCTTATTTCAGTGGTAAAAGTACTTCAGAAGACCACAATCTGAACGTCACTAAATGACGCAAATTTTTGATGTTGGATTGGCTAACAGGCTTCCGCCAATGAAATAAGCACTTCAAAAGTGTAGAATCTCGACTTCATCAAATGACTCAAGTTTTGATGTTGGTTAGACTAACATGCTTATTTGAATGAGATAAGCACTTCAGAAGTCAAAAATCTGAACTTCACCAAATAACTTAATTTTTGATGTTGTTTTGACTAACGTGCTTACTTCAGTGAGATAAGCATATCTGAAGACTAAAATCTCACCTTCACCAAAGAACATAATTTTTGATGCTGGTTGGACTAAAATGCTTATTTCAGTGAGATGAGCACTGCAGAAGTCAAGAATCTAAACTTCATCAAATGACTTGATTTTTGATGTTGGTTAGGCTGAGATGTTTAATTCAGTGAGTTAAGCACTTGAGAAGACTAAAATCTGATCTTCACCAAATGTCTCAATTTTTAATGTTGTTTTGACTAACATGCTTATTTGAATGAGATAACCAATTCAGAAGTCAAAAATCTCAACTTCACCAAATGACGCAACTTTTGATGTTGTTTTGAATAACATGCTTATTTCAGCGAATTAAGCATTTCAGAAGGCAAAAATCTCAACTTTACCAAATGACGTAATTTTTAATGCTGGTTGAATTAAAATGCTTTTTTCCAGCGAGTTAAGCATTTCAGAAGACCAAAATCTGAACTTCACCAAATGACTCAAGTTTTGATGTTGGTTCGACTAACATGCTTATTTGAGTGAGTTAAGCACTTCCGAAGTCAACAATCTCAACTTCACCAAATGGCTCAATTTTTGATGTTAGTTTGACTAACATGTTCATTTCAGCGAGTGAAGCTCCTCAGAAGATCAAAATGTCAACTTCACCAAATGTCACAACTTTTGATATTGTTTTGACTAACCTACTTATTTCAGCGAGATCCGCATAGTAGAAAACCAAAATCTCAACTTCAACAAGACACTCAATTTTTGATGCTGTTTTGACTAACATGCTTATTTCAGTGGGAAAA
>NW_025969547.1:0-4068 GCF_021869965.1 Rhincodon typus | reverse complement strand
CATAGCAGAAGACCAAAATCTCAACTTCAACAAGACACCCAATTTTTCATGCTGTTTTGACTAACATGCTTATTTCAGTGGGAAAAGCACTTCAGAAGACAAAAAACTGAACTTCACTAAATGACTCCAATTTTGATGTTGGATTAACTAATAGGCTTCCGCCAGTGAACTAAGCACTTCAGAAGTGTCGAATCTCGACTTCACCAAATGAGTCAAGTTTTGATGTTGGTTAGACCAACATGCTTATTTGAGTGAGATGAACACTCCAGAAGTCAAAATTCTGAACTGCACCAGGTGACTTAATTTTTGAGGTTGTTTTGACTAAAGTGCTTATTTCAGCGAGAAAAGCATATCAGAAGACTAAAATCTTACCTTCACCAAAGGACATAACTTTTGATCCTGGTTGGACTAAAATGCTTATTTCAGTGAGATGAGCACTATAGAAGTGCAAAATCTCAACTTCATCAAATGACTTGATTTTTGATGCTGGTTGAATTACAATGCTTATTTCAGCGAGTTGAGCACTTCAGAAGATCAAATTCTGAACTTCAACAAAAGACTCCAGTTTTGATGTTGTTTTGACTATCATGCTTTTGTGAGTGAGATAAGCACTTCAGAAGGCAAAAATCTCAACTTTACCAAATGACATAATTTTTAATGCTGGTTGGATTAAAATGCTTCTTTCAGCGAGTTAAGCACTTCAGAAGGCTAAACTCTCAACTTCACCAAATGACTCACCTTTTGATGCTGCTTGGATTAAAATACTTATTTCAGCGAGTTAAGCACTTCAGAAGGCTAAACTCTCAACTTCAGCAAATGACTCAGCTTTTTATGCTGGTTGGATTAAAATACTTATTTCAGCGAGTTAAGAAGTTCAGAAGGCTAAACTCTCAACTTCACCAAATGACTCAGCTTTTGATGCTGGTTGGAATGAAAATGCTTCTTTCAGCGAGTTCAGCACTTCTGAAGTCCAAAATCTGAACTTCACAAAACGACTCATGTTTAGATGTTTGTTTGACTAACATGCTTATTTGGGTGAGATAAGCACTTCATAATTCAAAAATCTCACCTTCACCAAATGACTCAACTTTTGATGCTGGTTGGAATAAAATGCTTATTTCAGCGAGTTAAGATCTTCAGTAGACCAAAACCGACCTCACCAAATGACTCAAGCTCTGATGTTTGTTTGACTAACATGCTTCTTGAAGAGAGATCAGCACTTCAGAAATCACAAGTCTGAACTTCACCAAATGACTCAACTTTTGATATTGTTTTGAATAACGTGCTTATTTCAGCGAGATAAGCATACCACAAGACTAAAATCTCACCTTCACCAGATGACCTAACTTTTGATGTTGGTTAAATTAAAATGCTTATTTCAGTGAAAAAGCACATCAGAGGTCAAAAATCTCACCTTCACCAAATGACTTAATTTTTTTAAGCTGTTTTGACTAACATGCTTATTTCACTCAGATAAGCACATCACGAGACCTAATTGAACTTCAACAAATGACTCAAGTTTTGATGTTGTTTTGACTAAAATGCTCATTTCAGCGAGTTAAGCACTTCATAAGACTAAAATCAACCCTTCACCAGATGACCTAACTGTTGATGCTGGTTAAATTAAAATGCTTCTTTCAGCGAGTTAAGCAACTCAGAAGCCAAAAATCTGAACTTCAGCAAATGACACAATTTTTTATGTTCGTTTGACTAACGTGCTTATTTCGGTGTTATAAGCATATCAGAAGACAAAAATCTCTACTTCACCAAAGGACATAAATTTTGATGCTGGTTGGACTAAAATTCTTATTTTAGTGAGATGAGCACTACAGTAGTCAAGAATCTCAACTTTATCAAAGGACTTGATTTTTGATGCTGGTTGATTAAAATGTTTAATTCAGTGAGTTACGCACTTGAGAAGACTAAAATCTGAACTTCACCAAATGACTCAATTTTTCATGTAGTTTTGACTAACATGCTTATTTGAGTGAGATAACCAATTCAGATGTCAAAAATCTCAACTTCACCAAATGACTGAACTTTTGATGTTGTTTTGAATAACATGCTTATTTCACCGAGTTAAGCAGTTCAGAAGGCAAAAATCTCAACTTTACCAAATGACTTAATTTTTAATGTTGTTGGATTAAAATGCATATTTCATGGAGTTAAGCACATCAGAAGACCAAAATCTGAACTTCACCAAATGACTCAAGTTTTGATGTTGTTTGACTAACATGCTTGTGTGAGTGAGATAAGCACTTCAGAAGTCAATATTCTCAACGTCACCAAATCACATAATTTTTAGATACCAGTTGGATTAAAATTCTTATTTCAGCGAGATAACCACTTCAGAAGACAAAAATCGGAACATCACCAAATGACTCAATTTTTGACGTTAATTTGACTAACGTGCTTATTTCAGCGAGATAAGCACAGCAGAAGACCACAATCTGAACTTCATTAAATGACTCAAATTTTGATGTTGGATTGACTGACAGGCTTCCGCCAGTGAAATAAGTACTTCAGAATTGTGGAATCTCGACTTCACCAAATGACTCAAGTTTTGATGTTGGTGAGATGAACATGCTTATTTCAGTGGGAAAAGAATTTCAGAAGTCAAAAATCTCAACTTCACCAAATGACTGAACTTTTGATGCTGTTTGGATTAAAATGCTTCTTTCATCGAGTTACTCACTTCTGAAATCCAAAATCTGAACTTCCCAAAATGACTCTAGTTTCGATGTTTCTTTGACTAACATGTTTATTTGAGTGAGATAAGCACTTCAGAATTCAAAAATCTCAACTTCATCGCACGACTTAATTATTAATGCTGTTTTGACTAACACGCTAATTTCACTCAGATAATCACATCGGAAGACGATTATTTCAACTTCACGAAATGAAGTAGCTTTTGATGTTGGTTTGAATGACATGTTGATTCCGTTGTTATAAGCACATCAGAAGATCAAAATCTCAACATCACCAAACGACTGAACTTTTGATGTTGTTTTGGCGAACATGCATTTTTGAGTGAGATAAGCAGTTCTGACGTCAAAAATCTCAACTTCACCAAATGAATTAATTTTTAAAGCTGTATTGACTAACATGCCTATTTCAGTGAGATAAGCACTTCAGAAGTCAAAAATCAGAACTTCACCAAAGGAAATAACTTTGGACGCTGGTTGGACTGAAATGCTTATTTCACTCAGATAAGCACTTCAGAAGACCAATATCTCACTTCACTAAATGAGTTAGTTTTTGATGTTGGTTTGAATGCCATGCTTATTTCATGAGGTCTGCACTTCAGAAGATCAAAATCTCAACTTCACCTAATGACTGAAGATTTGATGCTGTTTTGTCTAAAATGCTTATTTCAGCTGGTTTGACACTTCAGAAGGCTAAAACCTCAACTTCACCAAATACCACAACTATTGATGCTGGTTAGTTTAAAATGCTCATTGTAGAGAGTTAAACTCTTCAGAATACCAAAACCTGAATTTCACCTTATGATTGTAGTTTTGATGATGGTTTGTCTGACATGCTTATTTGATTGAGAGAAGCATTTCAGAAGTCAAAAATCTCAACATCACCAAATGACTCAACTTTTGGTGTTGTTTTGAATAACGTGCTTAATTTAGCGAGATAAGCATATCAGAGGACCAAAATCTCACCTTCACCAGATCACCTAACGTTTGATGCTGGTTAAATTAAAATGCTTATTTCAAGAGTGAAGCACCTCAGAAGCCAAAAATCTGAACTTCACCAAATGACACAATTTTTAATATTCGTTTCACTAACATGTTTATTTCAGCGAATTAAGCACTTCAGAACATCAAAATCTCAACTTCACCAAATGACATAATTTTTGACGCTGGTTGGATTAAAATTCTTATTTCACAAAGATAAGCACTTGAGAAGATAAAAATCTCAACTTCACCAAATGACTGCAATTTTGATGCTGTTTGGATTAAAATGCTTCTTTCAGCGAGTTACTCACTTCAGAAATCCAAAATCTGAACTTCCCAAACTGACTCTAGTTTCGATGTTTGTTTGACTAACATGCTTATT
>NW_025969546.1:3223-14669 GCF_021869965.1 Rhincodon typus | reverse complement strand
TGTCTATATGTAAAGGACAATTTGACATTAGTTCTGTAGGCATCTGAATTTTAATAACGATAGTGGCAGTTTTGATATGTTTCCCACAGTCTCAGGGAGAGTATATGGATCTCATTCTCGTATGTTCAGTTGTGGTTTGTGTTGGAGTAGTAAACGCTGTAAATAAACTTTTTTCAATTGCACTTAACTGTATTGCCTTTCAGTCTCAGTTTGTTTTTACATTGTGCATGAGGTTGCCTGTGCAGTAGAATCTATCTGTCACTACTGGAGACTGTAATAGTCCAACATCCTCAGGTGTAATCAGAGATTTTGAGAGCCAATTCATATCTGGAAATTACTGTGAGGCCAAATTTCAATCTTTTCCTTTCAGCATCCACTGGCTGTGTAAGAGTGAGTCTTCCCTTGTGCTGCCAGTCTGTATCTCAGTTCATGTCTCCTGTAGTGAATGGGAAACAGACAAAGTTCTTTAATTGTTGGTACCTGTGGGAATCATGTGCAAGTGAAAGGCAACACACTGCTCCAGAAAGGATTCTGTGCTGTTCCTCAGATTCAAGACTGGAAACGCAATGGACCTTTGTAACTTGTATAGCGCAGAGTCGAACAGGGAGTAATGATATAAAGTGTTGACCGTCAGAATAACATCAGTTTCTTTTTCAGTGTTTAGTCATATGCTTTTCTGAATAATGCTAAAGTAGCAATCAGTGTAAACTGTGAAAGTGAATGGCAGTGAACAATTCAACTGCATTGCAGTTGACTGACCACAGTGTCGCTTGTACAGAAAAGACAAATGGGTAATTTATTCTCTGATGTAGACAGGACATTACCCTACTCTGTGCCGTGATGGTGCAAGCAATTAGTGGTACTCTTGTGTTTATCTATGGTAGGGAAGTGGAAAGGAAAAGGAATTTTATTTTCTGTCATGCAGTGCAGCAGATTTAAACTGTGAAACTCAATTTATTGAACAATCAACACTGTTCAACTCTGCTTTGGAACAAAATGAGCGTTTCACAAACCTACCAATTTTGTCTATTTTTATTTTGTCCGCTGCTTTGAAGGGTGACTACTTGATTAAATTGATTCATTGCGAAAATTGTATTCAGATATCTTGCTATTGCTCTGTAATACATCGTAGGGAGGGCTAGGCGGAATGCCAGGCTCTTTGTAGAAAATTGAGATTAATTTTGAAAGAGGTACTAGAGGTTTCTTGCTGGACTGAAAATGACAAAACAAAGTCTATTCCTGAAAGGTGAAGAAATGGAGAACGATGCTGTGATAAAGGTGGGGATGGCAGCTCCTCTGCTGCTATCATACATTTATGTGAATGAAATGTTGGATGAATGGGATGAGAATTATTTGTTTTTGATCGGTGCAGACTCGATAATTTGAAGGACTGTAGACCTCTCTGAATGGCTTTGTGAGTAGAAATCATTCCGAGTGTAACAGTTTCTGTTGCTTGCAATGTATATGGTACTGCATGGCTATTATATGTTGGAACATGTGTTGGGATGATATATGTATTTGACAGTGAGAGAGAGGGGAGGGTGCAAGAGAGGCAGTGAGAGTGTATATTAACAATTCTCTCTATGTCAGGCTTTGGCACAGCATGTGCATTTGGAATTCACATTATTTAAGTGTTGTGACTATGTAGGTGACAAATATTCATTTAAATATTAATTCTGTCTTTCTGTTACTGCTAACTGAAATGTTTGCTTCAATATCTGTACTCAATATCTTCTTCCCATGTGGTTGGTCAAACTAACAGCATCATCTATTTGTTCACCTTGACTGTAATGCTAAAAGTACCCTTACTAAATGCAGATTTAATGCAGTTCCTCTGTATATATTTTGGATGAGGATTCAGTCTGTCATTCCTCAAAAGTTTTTGACAATGTGAATAGTGAAATTGTTTGGAACTGGGTGGCTTGAATTGAGAATATAGATAAAAGATATACACTGGTATTTCCTCAGTGGTGTTTGACTCTTGGTTAGAACACATCTCTCTGGAAATTGCATTCAATGTGTCTGATTCAATCTGCTATCACTGTGGCTAGGGATACCTCCTGTAAACTAACATCAGCCGAGATTGGCAATATCAATCTGATCAATGTAACATTCAGTTAATAATTCATTAGGATTGTTTGTTTAGAGCTAGCTATTTGAACAGAACCAGAGTCTGATTCTACTCCTACCCTGAGCTGCTCCTTATCTGTTTTTTCTTAAAATTCTCATACCCAGTTGAGTGAGATCCAAAAACTAACCAACACCGATACAGCTGCATGAGTGGGACTACGTGATGCAAGTGGGTATATGGATATGTGAGTTTAGTTATCGATCTATACCTAAGTCAGTTCCCGCTTGTTGAATGCGTGAGTGTAGTTACAAATATGTACCTGTCCGTATATGCTATGTTAATTTTTTTGAATAATTTCACATGTAGCGAGATACAGTGAAATGCTCTGTTTAAGAGCAGTACAGGCAGATCACAGTAAGCAAGCATGTACAGATCAAAACAACTTAGACAGAGGCATGCAGGTTACATTTCACAGGGTGTGCACTTGGCAAGATCAACATTAGCAAGATCGTCATTATTTGAGGCTAAAGAGTCGATTCACCAATTTAATAACGGCCAGGAAGAAGCTGTCCCTGAACCTGCTCATCTGTGTGTTCAGGCTTCTGTATCTTCTGCCTGACGCAAGAAGTTGTAGGAGATCATTCATCCCTGGAACATCTAGACAACAAAGCCACCTACATCAGACTCCTGCTCATTGACTACAGCTCCGCCTTCAACACCATTATCCCGTACAGACTGATCTCAAAACTCCGTGACCTTGGTCTCGGCTCCACCCACTGCAACTGGATCCTCAAATTTCTGACCCATAGACTGCAATCAGTAAAGATAGACAACTGCATCTCCTCTACAATAACATACAACACTGGAGGCCACCCCCAAAGAATGCGTCCTCAGGCCCCTACTATACACCCAAAACTGTGGTGCAAAATTCCAAATGAACACCATCTACAAGTTTGCTGATGACACCATCGTAGCGGGACACATATCTAACAACCATGAGTCAAAACCCAGAAGGGAGATAGAGGGCTTGATGACATGGGTGCAGTGAAGGCAACCTCTCTCTCAACAGAAACTACAGAACTGATCATTGACTTCAGAAAGAAAGGAGGAGCACGCCCCGCCCCCCCACCCACATCTACATCAATGGAACTGAGATTGAGAGGGTGGAGAGCACCAAGTTCCTCGCAGTAACAATAACCAACAACTTGCCCTGGACTTCCCACGGAGATGCAACTGTCAAGAGGACAACAATGCCTCTTCTTTCTCAGGCGGCTCAGGAAATTTGGCATGTCCATAGGGACTCTCACCAACTTCTACAGATGCACAATTGAAAGCATCACTGTCTGGGTGCATAATGGCCTGGTATGGCAACTGCTCTGCCCAGGACTGTAAAAAAACGACAGAAGGTGGTGTGCACAGCCCAGTCAACCTGTTCCTGTCGGTGTCTGTAAATATACTTACATAGTCACACAGCAGAGACTGACAGGGACAGGTTGATAACTATAGTACCATAAAAATGACACAGCACAGTGTGGACGATTCAGCCCATTTGCCCGTGCTGACCCCAAGACCTCCAGATGCCTCTCCTTGCTCTATCTTCCTGCACACCGCTTGTAACCCTGCAGCTTACAGCACTTAAGGTGCAGATCCAGGTAATTCAGCTTTAAAAAAGTTTAGAGTCTCTGACTCTACCACCAATTCAGACATTCTAATACCACCACCCTCTGCATAAAAAAAAAATCCTTCAGAATCCTCTGATCCTTCAGCCACTTAGCTTCAATCAATGACCTCTGGTTTTTGAACAGTTTCTGCCAAGGGAAACAGGTTCCTCCTGTCTACTCTATCTCTCCTTCTCACAGTTTAGTTTTCTTTAATCATGGCACCCCTCAGCCTCCACTATTCCAAGCAATATAACCCCAATCTCTCCAATCTCTCCTCGTAGCTACAATCTCCAGCCCTGGCAACATTCTAGTAAATCTCCTCTGCACTCCCTCCGCAGCAATTACAGCCTCCCTGTAATGTGGTGACCAGAACTGCACACAATTCTCCAGTTGCGGCCTCACCAGTTCCGTATACAGTTTCACAGTTATATCCCTACTTTTGTATTCCATACCACTGCCAATGAAGGGGAATATTCTACATGCCGTGTTTACAATTCTAAATGCCTGTACTGCTACCTTCAGGGACCTGTGCACCTGCACGCCAAGATCTCTCACTTCATCTACCCCTCTCAGTATATTCTCAATTATTTTCGATTCCCACTTATTGTTTGAGCTCCCAAAGTGCATTATCTCACACATATCAGAGCTGAACTCCATCTGCCACTTTCCTGCCCACGCCACTAAACCAACTGTACCATTTTGCATCTTACAATTATCCTCTACACTACCCACTACATGGCCAAGTTTTGTGTCATCTGCAAATTTCTCAAGTGAGCCCCCCACATTCAAGTCCAAATCATCAACGTAGAAAACAAACAGCAGGGGTCCCAACACTGAGCAATGCTGAGCACCACTTGAAACAGCTTTCTATTCACAAAGGCAGCAATTAACCATTACATTTTGTTTCCTGTTACTGAGCCATCTTTGGACCCAATTCAACACATTACCCTGTATCCCATAGGCTTTTACTTTATGGACCAGTCTACCATGTGGCACCTTGTCAAATACCTTACTAAAATCCATACAGATGACATCCAGTGCACTCCCCTCACATATTCACATCACATAAACTGACAAGCACAGACTGATAACTAAACTGATATATCCACATTGTAGAAACTGACAGAGACTGACTGATAAATATATTTACATATTCACACAGTAGTAATCAGTCACTGTCTATTTCTGCAATATAAATATGTGAATTTAGTTATCAATCTGTTTATATTAGTTTCTGCCATGTGAATGTTTGAGTGCAGTTATCAGTTACCTGTCAGTTTCTGCACTGTGCATATGAGGGTGTAGTAATTAATCTCTAGTTGCAAGCATCTGTTACTTCAAAACATGAGTTTAATTATCAATCTGTACCTGTTAGTTCCTGCTATGTGAATGCATGAGTGTAGTGATCAATCTGTTCTTGTCCTTGTGCTCTGTGAAATGTAGCTTTAAATTTGTCCCTGTCAGTCTAATATGTGAATGCATGAGTGTATTTACCACTCTGTACCTGTCAGTTTCAGGTCTGGGAATATGTAAATATAGTTATCAATTTTTATCTGTCAGTTACTTCTATGTCAATATGTGAATGTTGTCAGCTGGAACTAACAGATAGTAATTGATATGTTAATATGTGAGTGTAGTTATGGATCTGTACCTGTCAGATTCTGCTTTTTGAATATGTGAGTTTAGTTATCAATCTGTGCCTATCAGTTTCTGCTCTGTCAATATGGGAGTATAGTTATCAATATTTAATTGGCAAATTCTGTTCTGTGAAAATGAATTTAGTTGTCCAACTGTACTGGTCAGATTATGCCAAATGAACCTGGGAGTGATATTTTTATTCTGTCCATGTCAGTTTCTGCTATGTGAATATGTCAATGTCGTTATTATTCTGCACCTGTCAGTTTCTGGTTTGTGAATGTGTGAATGTGAAGATGTAGCTATTAATTTGTACCTGTCAGTGTCAGCTAAAAGAATGAGAGTTTCATTGTCGATTTCTGCCTGTTAGTTTCTGCTCTGTCAATATGTGAGTTTAACAATCGGTCTATCCCTCTCAGACTGCTGTGTGAATATGTTTGTGTAATTATCAATCTGTACCTGTCAACCTCTGCTTGGTGAATATGTTTGTGTAATTCTCAGTCTATCCCTTACAGTTTCTGTTATGTCAATACATGAGTTTAGTTATCAGTGAATACCTGTCAGTTTCTTCTATGTGAATATGTGCATGTCATTGTCAATCAGTACCTATGGCAGGAGATGAGTGTAGTTATCGGTCTATGCCCGTCAGTTTCTGCTCTGTGCATCGGTGAGTGAAGTTACCAATCTGTCCCCATCAGTTATTTGAAACCAAGACTGTTATAATCAATCATTCTGCTCTGGGAATGTGTGATTTTACCTACCAATTTCCACCTATCAGTTTCTGGTTTTGAATGTGCAAACGCATTTATCAATGTGTACCAGTCAGTTTTTATTCTGTGAATTTGTATGTAATAACATTATTCTTCCTGTCAGTATCTGCAACATAAATGTGTGAGTGCATTTCCCCATCTGTCCCTGTCAGTTCCAGCTCTATGAATCTGAGAGTTATTAGTCATCAACCTGTACCTGTCAGTTTCCGAGTTTTGAATATGTGAATGCATTTACCATTCTCTCCCAAACAGTTTCTGCTGTGTGAATGGGCAAGTCAAATTATCAGTCCATGCATGTCAGTTTCTGCTGTTTGAATGTGAGAGTGTCATGATAAATCTGTACCTATCAGTTTCCACCATGTGAATGTGAGTTTCATCATCAGTTTTCTTTTGTCTGTTTCTGGAATGTGAATGAGTCAGGAAAGGTATCAATCTGTACCTGTCATTTTCCACTCTTGTGTATCAATGTGCCTTGATTCTCTGGCAGCCAGTAATATTCTCTGTGACAATGCAACACATTCTGATATAGCTATTAGGGTGTTGAGACTGGGTATTAATCTCTTCCGCATTTTGAGACTTCTGAGTTGACTATCAGTTGGCAGGATCTAGGAGGGGTCATAGAAGTGGGACTGTTTTCCTCTGAGAACCATTCTAAATCGACAACACATTTTCTAGTTTGCATGCTGAGTGTGGGTTTTATATACCGCATGAACCGGATGCTGGTTTTCGGTGTCAGTACGGGATTTTTTTTTCAGGGTTCCGTAGTATCAATGAGACATTTAGATTCATTTTGAATTGGACATTGTTAGTGCTCTTTCATTAAAAGTTTCGTTCTGCACCTGTCTGTCTATTTCTACATTATATTTTTATACTAATACTCTATACAACGGAATGTCATTTTCTTTATAACCAGGATCAGAATCAAGATGCAGTGCGGAAGTAGACCATTCAGCCCATTGTGCTTGCACTGGGACATTCTATTCTGCATACTAGTTTCCAGTAATTGTTGGGAATGTGAACTTCTTCCACTCTCTGCCAGTGGCTATCTGTTAGTGCCAATTTGACATTAGTTCTGTATTTATCTGCCAGCTTTGTTATGTCTGCAACAGTCTCAGGTACAGTATATGGATTTCATTCACTTTCCATGTTCATTTGTGGTTTTGTGTCTGAATGTAGCATAAACTCTTTAGATATTCACTGACCCTGTGTGATTGAGGGATTAATTTTGCATTGACATTTGTCCTTACCATGAGGCTTAATTTCATTGCATTCGATCTCAGGGTTTTTTTTTAATTTGAGTGTACAGTAGACTTTGTCAGTCACTGCTGGGCACTGTAACAAACAAACATCTAACACTAACCTCCTCCCTGTTGTGATCGGTGAGTTTGAGTGTCAGTTTACATTTGTCCATATCTGGAAATCTGTGTAAGGAAAATTTCATTCCTTTCCTTTCATCATTCAATGACTGAATGTGAGCGAGTTTTCTTGCATGCTTCTGGGTCCGTATAACTTTAAAAGACTGGTACTGATCCATGTCACACTGACTGTTTCTGTATGGCTCCTTGTGTTTCTAGCTCTGCATGTCATGATCTGATACTCTTCATGAGGTGTGTACTGTAAATCAGTTTTTCATACATTGAGAAAGAGTGTACATGCTTCTGCAAGAGTCACTCTCTCGACCAGAATGTGAGCATGGATCAAGGGAGCTTTCATCAGTACCGGGCTGACAGTGAACATGGAATTTATTCAGTATCTGGCATTATCTGTCAATCTGCTCCTCATTATTTGTCATTGTATTTCACAGTGCAGGAGTATCATTTTAAAATGAACATATCACTTTTAGAAGTTGCAGGAGTTTGTTTGAATGTTCCAATCTCTGCTGCTCGACATAAATGAGTCTTTATCTAATGCCCTCGGTGTCAGGGCCTGTAAGTGAAGATTGATGCATTTCTCCCTTTGTCAGTCTCTGATTGTGTGTTTATTCTGGATTGGTCAGTCTCTGGTCTGAACGTGTATTCCAAACTTTGCTCACGTGTGACTGGCATCCACAGAGAAGAACTTGGAAACTAACATGATTGTGCTCTAGGGATGGTTGAGAGGAACGTCAAGCCCTTTGTAGAAATTTGAAAAAAATTTTGAAAGAGATACACAATGTTTCTTGCTGGACTGAAGGAATAAAGAAAGAAATGTTAACTCCTGTAAGGTGAAGAAATGATAAGGGTGAGGATAGCAGTTCCTCTGCAGCCTCGATAAATTCATGGAAATAGAATGCTGGCTGATTGGGATTAGTGTTGTTAGCTGTGTTTTTTTTTATTGGTGCAGACCAAATGGGCTGAAAGGCCTTTTTCTGTACTGTAGACTTCTATAACTTGAGGGTGTTAGTGGAGATCATTTTGAATGTACCATTTTCTATGATTTGCAGTGTATACAGAACGATTTAGTTGTTCCACATTGTAACATGCACCTTCAGACAGTGAGAGAGTGTGTGAGAGTTAGAGAGGGAGAATTATTCATCAAAGGATTAATTCTGTCCTTCTCAGTCACTGATAAACTTCATATAAATGTGTTTCATCCACTTTAGTAACTCTTGTCCTCTCGGTGAGCAGGTTCTTCCCATTTCTGTACTTAACATCTCGCTGAGGTATGGCTGTTGAAACTATGATCTATTTATTTGTCTTGATTGTAACTCTGAAAATGCCCTTATTCAACGCAGATTTACTACTGTTCCCGAGTGTCTATTTCGGATGACCATTCAGTCTATCCATCTTCAAAACTGGTGTCAATGTCAATGGGCTACATACCTACTGTTTGTTAGAAGCAGCTGGTCACACTTGGCTTTGTACCGAGGAAATATAACAACATCCTGGTCCTTCAACTATTTGCCTGGGGGAAGACAGAAGACACACCTCCTGTAAATCAACATACAGAAAGTCTGGCAGTATTGAACTAATCAACACAACACTAAGTTCATAATCATTGGGATGTGTTTTTTTAAAAAAAAGAAAACTAGCAATTTGAACAGAACCAGAGGTCTTATTCCCTGTTCCCCAGAGCTGCTCCTTGTCTGGGGATTCGATTCTCATTGTATTTCTTTTTTCTGAAATAATTCGATACCAACTGAGGGAGATCCAGAAACGGAGCAACAACTAGCATGGGGCTAACCGAAGCAACAGGCATGCATACACAGTTCAATATCCGGCTCCCAACACACCATAAGTTAAAAAGGAAGAACAAAGGGCGCTATTTTAAATGTTTCAGGTGAGAAATTTAACCTGGTGACTCAATTACCTGTCCTTTTCAGGGTTATAACATTCCTCTAGTCTGTGTTTCCACTGTTCACGGCACAATGTCTAAAAACAGCGTGAAACAGAAGCCGAACGACGAATTTCCATCACAGTTTAGAGGATGAAAAGCCACAAGAATAACCCCCAGCAGCTTCTTTCGGCTGTGTCTCCCTCAGCAGGCCCACACACAGCCCGAGAAAAGCCTCTCTCTTCCACCCCAGACCACTCACTCCAAGTTCCGGGACCGGTTCCTGCTCCGCTCAGCCTCTTACAAACAGCCCCCGGTTCTCCCTGAACTGAGCCCGAATCAATGCCAGTCTCGGAGGCTCCCTGTGTCCCAGGCTCACATCTCCATCTGCTGCTGGAAGGAGCCTGCTGCCCCCTCGCTTCCCTGGGCGCTGGTCTCTCCATTGCGGTCTGTTTCAAACAAACGTCTTCCACTCACTGAGTAAATGCTCCTCAATGGCAGCGCTGGGGGAGGGCCTCACGCATGCGCTCCTCTGGGTTGTGTGTTACCATGGGAAATGCAGGGTTACAGGGAAAGGGCGGGGGATTGGGTCTGGTTGGGATGCTGTTCAGAGGGTCGGTGCGGACTTTTATTTGGACCGAAGGGTCTGTTTCCACACTGTAGGGATTCGATGATGATTCTATGAAGTTTGCTGCAGATTCGGAGCATAAATGTGAACTATATGCCAATGTTTTGTTCTACTCATGTAACCATCCTTACTGTTTTCATATAGAATAAAAGTTAGAGCATAATTTTGAATGCTCCGGTTTCCTCCCCCAATCCAAAGGTGTGCAGGCGAGGTGGATTGGCTATGTTAAATTGCCCGTAATGTCCAGGGATGTTTAGTTGAGGTGGGTTAGACATGAGAAATCAAGAGTAGGGAAATAGGTCTGGGTTGGGTCCTCTTCAGAGGGGCGGTGTGGACTTGTTGGGCCAAATGGCCTGGAGGGATTCTATGTCTGGCAGCATCTGTGAAGGAAAAACAAAGTTAACATTTTGGGTCCGGTGACCCTTCCTCAGAATTGATGGTGGCTCGGAAAATGTCAGGATATATGCAGAAAAAAGGGCAGGGGGATCGTGTTGGGAATAAACGATAGGATAGAGCCTAAAGAGAGAGAAGAGCATTTGGACAGACAAAGAGTTGATAACGATCAGGCTGGGAGGTTCAATAGTAGTTAATGGGGACTATTAGTGACTAACAGTAGGTGGTGGATAATGGCAGGATATGTGGTAACAAGGCCTTGTGTGGGGTACAGTTTAGGCCCAAAATTATTGAACTCGATATTGAGTCCGGAGGGCTGCAGGGTCCCCCAGCGGAAGATAAGGTGTTGTTCTTCTAGCTTGTCGAACAAGCTGGAACACTGGAACAGTGCAGCAAGCCAGAGACGGAGATGTTGGCCAGGGAACAGGGTGGTGCATTAAAGTGGCAGGCAACAGGTAGTTTGGGGTCTTTTGTGTGAGCAGAACATAGATGTTCTGCGAAGTGATCACCCAGTCTATGCTTCATTTCAAACTTTCAGGATTTGGACAGTCTTTGTTATTGGGCAAGAATAATGCAGACTTTTCAAAGAAAAAAAAAATGCCGGATGTGGGCATCACTGGCTGGTCTGAGCATTGATTGGCTCTCCTGAAATGCCCTTGAGAAGGTGGTAGGGAACTGCCTTCTTGAACCGTTGCAGTCTCTGAGCTGTAGGTAGACCCACATTGCCATTAGGAAGGTAATTGCAGGATTTTCACCGATTGACACAGAACGAACCGTCGATATATTTCCAAGTCAGGGTAGCGAGTGGCTTGGAGAAGATCTTGTAGATCGTGCAGTTCCCATGAACCTGCTGCCCTTGTCTTTCAAGATGGGAGTGGTCGTGGATTTGGAAGGTGCTGTCCAATTTGATATTTGAGGATGTTTGTGAATGTGGTGCCAATCAAACAGGAGCAGCCTTTTCATGGATAGTATTTTACTTGCCGTGTGTTGTTGGAGCTGCACTAACACATGTGATGGGGGCCACAGAGGGGAAACC